>NC_061117.1:52377233-52400084 GCF_002878395.1 Capsicum annuum
TGGGGGGGTATGAACCGACGGGGGGGTCGGGTCAGCGCCGGGGGACGGCGACCGGAGGTCGGGTCGGGTCAGCGCCGGAGGTCGGAGCCGGCGGTCGGGTCGGGTCGGCGCCGAAGGTCAGCGACGGCGTCGGGGACCGGGGGCCGGTGCGCTAGCGATGGAGAGAGGGTAGGGAGAGAGAGAGGGCCGGCGACCAGAGGTCGTGGCCGGCGGTCGGTCAGCGCCGGGGACCGAAGGTCGGAGCCGGCGGCCGGATCGGGTCGGCGCCGAAGGTCAGTGACGGCGCCGGGGACCGGGGGCCGGTGCGCTAGAGATGGAGAAAGGGTAAGGAGAGAGGAGAGAAACACCGTATAAGTAATGTCTCCAAATTTTTAAGGCAAACACCACTGCAGCTATCTCAAGATCATGTGTTAGGTAATTATTCTCATGTGGTTTCAACTGTCTGGAAGCATAGGCTATAACCTTACCTTTCTGCATCAACACACAACCCAAACCAACTCTAGAGGCATCATAATACACTATAAAATCATCTATACCATTAGGCTGGATCAACATAGGGGCTGAAGTGAGTTGAGTCTTCAACTCCTGAAAACTCTTCTCGTAAGAATTGGACAACTGGAATTTCACTTTCTTTTAGGTTAACCAGGTCAAAGGAGCAGCAATGAAGGAGAAACCTTTAGCAAAACGACAATAGTAACCTACTAGACCCAAGAAACTCTTAATGTCAAATGAGGAAATAGGTCTATGCCAATCACAGCTTTTATATTTTGAGGATCAACTCGAATACGTTCAAAATAAATAATATGACCCAGAAAGGCAATTGACCTTAACCAAAATTCACACTTGCTAAATTTGGCAAACAATTGATGATCTCTAAGGGTTTGCAAGACAATTCAGAGATGAACTTCATGGTTATTTTTATTTTAGAAGTATACAAGGATGTGATCTATGAACACAATAACAAACATGTTTAAGTACTGTCTGAACACCTGATTCATAAGTTCCATAAAAGCTATTGGGGCATTAGTTAGCCCGAAGGACATGATCAGGAATTCAAAATGACCATAGCAGGTAAAAGAAGTTTTCTTTGGTCACACTCTGAATTTTAGTGGTGATCACTGGATCTTAAATCTATTTTCGAGAAATAACTGGCGCCTTACAGCTGATCAAATAGGTCATTAATTCTAGGAAGAGGGTACTTGTTCTTGACTGTGACCTTATTGAGATGATGATACTCAATGCATATATGCAATGAACCATCTTTTTTTCGCACGAATAGAATGGGTGCACCCCAAGGAGATATACTAGGCCTTATAACACCCTTATCAAGAAGATCTCTGAGTTGTTCTTTTAACTCCTTGAGTTCAACGGGGGTCATGTGATATGGAAGAATAGAAATAGGCTGCGTATCGAGAAAAAGATAAATCTTGAATTCTATCTCTCTATTGGGAGGTACCCCTGGGTGATTTTTTGGCAAAAACATCAAGAAACTCATTGACAACACTAATGGACTGAATAGTCGGAGTCTCAGACTTAGTTTCTTTAACTTGAACCAAATGATTGATACAACCCTTAGATATCAATTCCTGGCTTTAAGGTAGGATATAAAATGACTTTTGGGAGCTGCAGAACTTCCAAACCACTTAAAAACTGGCTCATTGGGAAACTAAAACTTGACTACATGAGTACGATAGTCTATAGATGCATAACAAGAGTGAAGCCAATCCATACCCAGAATAATGTCAAAATTAACCATGTCTATCTCGATCAAGTCTACAAACATAATTCTATTAACGACAGTGATAGGACACTTCTTATACACTTACTTAGCAACAATAGATTCATCTACTGGGGTAGAAACTAGAAGAGGCTCAGGAATCTTTTCAGCACTAATTTCAAAATTCACAGCCAGCAACGGAGTCACATAATAAAGACTTGACCCTGGGTCCATCAACATATATACATCAAAATGAAATATATGGAACATACCAGTAACAACATCTGGTGAATCCTCCTTCTCCTGGTGGGGTGGTATAGCATAAAAGTGTTTTTGTGCTGACCACTTACAGTACTAGACGAGGCACCCTGAGAAGGATTAGGACAAACTAAAGGGGCTGGAGCACTAATATCCTGACTCTAGGGACGAACATCATGACTCCTCTGTCTAGTGTATGGGCAATCCCTGAATCTGTGGACCAACTTACCACAACCAAAACAAACTCTCCGATCAACTAAGAACTCACCAGGATAGTCTCTATCGCACTTCGTACATGGGAAAGGATGAGGTCTGTTACTCATACTTGCCTAGGACCTGGACATAGTAGGACTATTACGCTGCTCCTGCCTAATTTTGAATGTGGGAGCACTGGTTGATAAAGGCACTGGCATAAGTGAATGATTCTGGGACTGAGGGCGATTCCCTCCCAAAAATTTAGTCTGACCATACCACTGTTACTCTGATCTAACTCTCTTATTTTCCCCTACTCTATCTTTCTTCTTCACCTTATCCGCTTCAATCTGTTGAGCATGAATCATTAGTCTTGAAAGGTCTATGTCCCTACTGACCATAACGGATCTACACTCTTTCACAACATAACCAGATACACCAGCCAAAGCCTTACTCATACTGGTTCTAGAATCAGCCATCATACTGGGAGAATACTTAAATAACTCGTTGAACTTATGACAATACTCCTTAATTATCATGCGGCCCTATCTCAAGTTCATAAATTCTTCTATTTTCGCTTCCCTCAGCTCTGATGGAAAGAATCTATCTAAGAACACATCCTAGAATAACTGCCAAGTCATGGGAGCGGCATCCTCCCCTCTACTCTTTCACCATATCTCCACGCAATCATAAGCAATATCTTTCAAGCGATAGGAAGTTAGATCCACACTTTCTTCCTCTGTTACATGCATAATTTAGGTGATATTTTTCACCTCATCAAGATACATTTATAGGTCCTCACCTGTCTTTGACCCATAAAACTTTGGCAGATTTATTCGCATAAAATCACAAACCCGAGCTACTACTAAATTACTTTCCCTCAGAGGTGGAACTGCGGTTTGAACATAGGTATGAGCATTAGCGGTAACCACCTAGGCTAACGCTTGAAAAGCTGCCCAAAATTCAGCATAGGACACCGTCTTACCTAAAGGATTAATGGGTTAAGGTCGTTCGTTGTTTCTGCGATCTCTACAAGGAGGCATTTTCTATCATAAATGAGCACGAATTAATAGCAGAGAGAAACAATTGTAGGCATGATAGACTTTTGGAGAAATAAATAACTTTTCCTAAAATATTTCATAGCCTCTTACTCATAAATGTCGTGCGCTACACGCTGATGATCGACTCTGCATAATACGGGTGGTCAGACTCCCTAGGACTCTTCAAACCTTAGTCTCTAATACCAAGCTTGTAATGCCCCAAAAACCTAACTCAAGATGTCACACGGTGCTTAAGGCCAAACGTGGCCTCAAGCTAACCTCTAAGCCTGTCATCACTTTTAGAACTCACTATATCATAAATTATTTTTAAAATAGGGAAGAATAATCATATCATAAGCATACTTTGATACAAAGAAATACTGTTCTTTAGAAATAATATACTGAAAGTTCTGTACATACTAGTACTCTAGTCTGACAAAGCCTCTACTATAAAAGACTGAAGAGCCATTGGGAAGGATCCCCAACTGACTCGCCTGAATTGTAAAGAAACAACCATCTATTATCAAGGCCAAAAATTAGGGACATAGTTCCTCGAACTATGAGGATCACCAACTGTAAGAATGTAGATAGAGGTACTCAAAGATCACTGTCGTAGCTGAGACTGAGCACCTGAACCTACATCATGAGAAAATGTAAAACATAGAAGAGTATAGGAATCAGTATTTAGGATTGTACTAAGTGTGTGGGGGTGTATGTAATACTTTTAAACAATATCATAAATGTAAAATAAAGTAATGCATGCTGACAATAATGACTCTCTTCGCTTGAATTTCCTAAAACATTATTTCCAAAAATTATCAATAATAACACATGCTTCATAAAATCTCATAAATCATCAAACTCAACTCAAACTCTTTAACTCATGACTTAGAGTGACTCGATAACTCAAGAAACCTAGACTATTATGGACTTGGGAGTTTCTTATAACCGATATAAACCATGTGAGCAGCATATAGTCCAATATTTTGCCCTCCTAACAAAGGAACCCCACATTGGCGGGAGCATTATAATCATGCCAGGGAGTATAACATCAAACTTTTTTTTGTGATCACAAACTCGGCACTTTGTCCCTCAAATCTCAATCCTATGGTGGCATGTAGTTCTAGAGAAGTAGGATGTGTTGAACCCATATTTCTTACTCGGTGCTAAATACTCCTCCCGAACTCAGCTCAGAACACGTTAGGAAATCCACCTCAATCAACTCAAAGGTCTATCATAGAGACCAAAATCATAAATATATATGTCGTTTGTAAATTATAAACAACTTGTGTATTCGTAACTCGACTCAATCTCAAAATAATCTTTCTCATCATCAAGTACACTTGCTTATCAAATCATATCAAGCATCAAAATCTTTGAGAAAATATCATAGGACTCATTCTTGACTCTCAAGCTCAATATCGATAAATATATTCAATACTCAAACTTCTCATGGAAATAGCATAACTCATGACAGTTATCATTTATCACTTTACAAATCATCAATTCATAGTCGCAATATACGATTCATAGCATAAATTCCCAATTTAAGAATAAAATAATAAAATAGTCATATATATCAATCTTCAATAGCTCAATTCTCAAAAATCAAGAATAATGTAATTTGGGTATAAATCCACTTGCACAGTCATAAAATTTCAATAGTTAAAATCAATTCTTTGGGCACAAGAATGAAAGGATATTGTTGTTCAAGCCCCACATACCTTGATTATTATCCAGGATAAATAAACTTGCTATAGACTTCTTTTCCCACTTCTTGAGTTAGAGATCTTAATGTTCTTGTCTTGGAAGTTTCAAATCTTAAACTAATTTGTGAAAACCATGGCTTGATGTTGAGATATTTAGACAAGAATTGGAATGAATTTTGGAGAGAAACCATAGAAGTTTTGAGGAGATGGAAGAAAAAATAAGGATTTTCTCCCTCACTTGTATATATATAAAGGGTAAGGATGGTGGAAAAGACAAAAATACCCTTGAGCAAATTCTAGAATTGGAGCCTGATTTTTAGCCCTGGCACGACACACCAGGATCGCAGTCCTTCACCTCTATTTGGAAAATTGGGAAACTACTCAGTGGCACAACGTGGTGAAGTCGCATTTACCACCTTGGTCATGACATAGAAGGGCACCGCGACATGGTGGAATCACATTTACAGATCACATACTCTTTTCTTGCCCTATGATGTTTGATATCATAAGTTCGGATACTCAGGATCCTAACCGTGCGTAGACTGTTTAGCTTATCAGCAATAGTAGTCATGGTGAGTTCTCATGTATTGAGGATATGGTGGTTTATTTTATATTACTTCAATATTTTAGTATTTTCTTTCAGTTGTAATTTGGAGTTAGTTGGGGCCTATCCCATCAACTCTTTTTAGTCAGTTTTAGAGGCTTTCAGATATTTTAGACAACCAGTTGATTTGCT
This sequence comes from Capsicum annuum, assembly GCF_002878395.1. Classification (NCBI taxonomy): domain Eukaryota; kingdom Viridiplantae; phylum Streptophyta; class Magnoliopsida; order Solanales; family Solanaceae; genus Capsicum; species Capsicum annuum. The sequence goes on from NC_061117.1 coordinate 52,382,886, forward strand.
AATCGTTTCAGTCAGATATTTAGTATATTCGTTTATATTTCAGACTTGAGAATTTCATTATATTAATTTTAGTAGTGAAAACCTTTAGTATTATTCAGTTATTTCTGCACATGTGTATATTATTACCATATTATTGAGTTCTCATCACAAGTACTAGTTCATAGGTTATCTTGGGGTCTTTCGAGATCGTAAGCACCATTTCTGTGACTAGGGGTAGCCTCGGGTCATGACAAAACTTAGTATCAGAGCCTAAGGTCTTAAAGTTTCCTAGGGAGTCTGAAAGCCGCGTTGAGTAGAGTCTTGTACATGGGTGTGAAGCACGCCACTCTTATGGACATGAGGCTACAAGAAGTTTTAGGAAAAGTTTCCATTCATTTAATATTCATGTCGTGCAAATGAGCATGAGCTTAATTTAAAATCTCTTTCTAATTCAATATTCCTTTTGTTTATCGAAAATACCTCCCAGATGAAACAACTAAAGAAGAAACAGGAATCAGCCTGCACCTCTGCCTATTTTGAAAGATCCATTGAATGAGCATGTTTCTCATGTAGAGTTCAGAGTTGCATTAACTACCTTGGCTCACATAGTAGAAGCTAAGAATAATCAATAGGCTACTATCCTAGCCAATTTAGTATGTAATACCACTGCAGCTAGGATTCGAGATATTACTCGAGTGAACCCTTCCTTGTTTTTGAAATCCAACTTTGATGAGAATTTGTGGGTGTTTTTTGACATGGATCAAAATATGACTGACATTATAGGTGTCACGTCTAGTGATAGTGTAGAGTTGGTTTCTTACCAATTATAGGATGTAGCTCACACCTGGTATAAGTAGTGGAAGGGGGATAAGGGAGTAAATACAGGGCCTATAGAGTAGGAGGAGCTTGCCACAACCTTTTTAGATAGGTTCTTCCCTTTAGAGTTGAGGGAATCTAAGGTACAGGAGTTCATAAATTTGATACAGCATAACATGAGTGTGAGGGATTATTCGCTTAAGATTACCAGTTGGGTAGGTATGCTCCTTCATGGTGGCTAATAATGGGTCTAGGATAAGTACGTTTGTCTCTGGTGTAGCTGAAAGTGTGGTCAAGGAGTATAGGACCGCAATGTTGATTAAGGAGATGTACTTGTCTAGGATTATGGTCCATGCTAAGTATATTAAGGGATAGAATGAAATAGAGAATAAGAGGGCCAATACAGGTAGCTTTAACTTTGCTTAGCTGAGGTCGTAGGGTGCTAACCATCCTCAATTCCATCATAAATATCCAACCCTTACTCTGTCTTTAGCTAGTGCTCTAATGCTAAAGTTTAAAAATTATAATCGAGATCGAGTGCTAGGCTCTAAGTCCCAGGACAAGTATAAATAGTGGTCGTACTAATCCTCTTTGCCAAAAATGTGATAGAAATCATTAGGGTATATGTAGAGTCAGTAGTGATGTATGCTTTAGGTGTGGCAATCCAGGCCACGGAGTCAGGGATTGCCAAAAAATTGGTCAGTAGGGTCAGTCTATCCATCCCTCAGTTCCATCTGGTCGCCAACTCAGCAAAGTGCCACTTCTAGTACTACCAGTGGTCATCGCCCAAATAGACTATATGCAATCCAGTCCGACATGATCAAAAAAGTTCTTCTCATGTGGTTATGGGTACGTTACAGACCTTTTATTTATATGTTTATGCTTTGTTAGATCACAGAGCTTCACATCCTTTTGTAACCCCTTACATAGTTGTTAATTTTGGTGTCAGCCCTACAACTTTAGTAGAGCCTTTCTCAATGTCTACCCCAGTGATTAAATCTTTTCTAGCCAAGTAGGTATACAAAAACTGCCTAATTACAGTATCTCAGAAAGTCACTTCAGTAGACCTTGTAGAGTTATAGATGACTGATTTTGATGTCATTCTCGTCATGGATTGGCTCCACTCATGCAATGCTTCAGTTGATTGTAGAAATAGAGTTGTTCATTTTTAGTTTCCTAATGAACTAGTCCTTGAATGGAGGGGTAGTACTTCAGTGTTTAGTGGTCAAGCATATACCTATCTTGGTTTAGTTTCGCTAAGTTGATTTTAGTTGCCAAAACGGTTAGTTTCGGTGATGGCATTAGAGTTGACCTTCAAAAGATTGAAGTAGTGAGAAACTGGCCTAAATCTATCTCTCCATCAGATATCCAGAGTTTATTGTGTTTAGATGGCTATTATTGATAGTTTGTTGAAGGGTTTTCATCTATTACATCTCCCATGTATAGATTGACTCAGAAAAAAGTCTAGTTTTAGTTGTCAGATTCTTGTGAGAAGAGTTTTCAGGAGTTGAAGACTCGGCTCACCTCAGCCTCAGTTTTGACCTTGCCAGATGATTTAGATGGGTTTGTTGTTTACTGTGATACTTCCAGAGTTGGTTTGGGTTATGTTTTAACGCATAGAGGTAAGGTCATAGCTTACGCCTCTAGACAGCTTAAACCCTATGAGAAGCACTACCCTACCCATGATCTTGAGTTGCCAGTTATAATGTTTGCCTTAAATATTTGGAGGTATTATTTATATGGGGTACATATTGATGTGTTCAAGGATCTCAAAATTTTATAGTATATATTTTTGCAGATAGATTTAAATCTCTATGAGCGAAAGTGGTTAGAATTGTTGAAATATTATGATATAAGTATTTTGTATCATCAGAGCAAGGCCAATATAGTGCCAGATGCCCTTAGTAGATTGTCTACAGGTAGTGTTGCTTGTGTATAGGATAATAAGAAATAGTTAGATAGGGAGGTTCATCAGCTTGCTAAATTAGGTGCATGGTTGATGGATTTGGATGAGGGTAGTGTATGGGTTCAAAATAGTCTAGAATTTTCTTTGGTTACTGATATGAAGGAGAAGCAAGATAAGGATTATAGTCTGTTTAAGTTAAAGAAATCAGTTAGAGATCAGAAGGTAGAGGTTTTCTCCAAAGAAAGAGATGGTGTGCTTGATGTCAGGGTAGGCTGTGTGTGCCGGGTGTAGATAGTTTGAGACAGCGAATCCTTGTAGAAGTGCATAGTGCACTTCTTCTATTCATCCAGGAGCCACTTAGATGTATCATGATTTGTGGGAAATCTATTGGTGGAGTGGTATGAATAGGGATATTGTGGAGTTTGTAGCTAAGTGTCCTAATTGTCAGTAGGTCAAGGTTGAGCACCAGAGGCCTAGTGGCTCAATGCAAGAGTTTAGTATTCCTACTTAGAAGTGGGAAAAGGTAAACATTGACTTTGGGATAGGGTTTCCCCATTCGCGTTACCAACATGATTCGATATGGGTTATTGTAGACAGGATGACCAAATCAGTCCATTTCTTGCCAGTCCATACATTATATACAGCCGAGGACTATGCCAAGCCCTATATTAGAGAGTTAGTTAGATTTTATGGAATCCTATTATCTATTATTTCAGATAGAGGTATTCAGTTTAGCTCTCATTTTTGGAAAGATTTTCAGAAGGTTCTTTGTACCTAAGTTCATCTTTGTACAGCCTTTCACCCTTACACCGATGGTCAGGCAGAAAAGACCATTCATACCCTAGAGGACATGTTGAGAGCATGTATTATCGACTTTAAGGGTATTTGGGATGATCACTTTCCTTTGATTGAGTTTTCCTACCATAAAATTTATCATTCCAGTATTCAGATAGCTTCATTTGAGGCTCTTTATGGGAGGTGATATAGATCTCTAATTAGTTGGTTGATGTAAGTAGAATTGCATTCATAGGGCTAGATTCAGTATTTGATGCGATAGAGAAATTTAATATAATCAGAGAGAGGCTTAAGATAACCCAAAGCGGATACAAATCATATACATACGTGAGAATAAGAGACTTTGAGTTTGAGGTTGGTGAGTTAGTCTATTTAAAAATCTCTCCCATGAAGTGAGTGATGAGGTTTGGCAAGAAGGGGAAGCTCAGTCACTGATATGTTGGTCGTCATAGGATCTTGAGCCACTTTGGAAAAGTAGCTTATGAGCTTGAGTTGCCTGCAGATTCGGCAGCAGTGCATCTAGTGTCCCATGTCTCTTTGTTAAAGATGTGAATTAGCGACCTAGCTGTAGTAGTCTCTTTAGAACATACGAATTTTCAGGATAGCCTTTCTTACAAAGAAATCCTAGTTGAAATCCTTGATCGTCAAATTCATAGACTAAGGGACAAAGAAGTTCCCTTGGTCAAAGTTCTTCGGAGGAATCAGTCTGTTGAGGGAGCCACTTGGGAAGCAGAAGCAGATATGCATACCAAGTACCCTCATTTTTTCTCCCTAAAGTCAAACTCACTTTTAGGTAACAGTTTTTCTTAGATTATCTCTTTTGCATTCCCAATTCCAACTATATAATTATCTTTCTATCATTGCATCTATTCTCGAAGCAGTTCAGTCATGTATCATGTTTCAGACTCAGTCATGTAACGATGTTTTCAATTAATGTTCCCAAGGGGGAGATATTATATTACCCTTTATTAGTCTTAGCTCAGTTCAACTCATAGTATATGTATAAGAGACTTAGAACCTAAAAATTTAGCTAAGTGTTGGGGACTTAGTTTTATTTTTGGCCTCTTAACTTGATGATTTTTAAAGTGACCTTCCCGACCCCGAGAAATAAATTTTTGAGTTAATTCATGTTTAGGGCATAAAGAGCATGTCTAAAAGAAGTTTTGGATTTTTTAGATGAGGATTGAGGAATGTTGGAATTTCATTTCCAGAACATCACCATGATTGCATTGCGTCGCGGTGGGTAGATCGATGAGGGGTTCATCATATCACAATGATGTGCAATTGGGTGTTATAGTTACAAATTTAAATCCTAGAGGGGTATTCTTGTCATTTCCCATTGCCTGAATCTTTAAAAACATAATATTAACCTCAATTAATGCATTATATGCCCAAATTCCTTAATTTCTCTCTAAATTAAACCCTAACCCTTCCCCAAGTTCATCAATTTCAAGATCTTCCCTTCAAGGAAACCAAGAAATTGGGCTTCCCAATCCAAGAACATTCAAGAAAAGTAAATCCTCTTTTGAGATTAAAGTTTTAACGTATGTTTGATGTTTATCCATGGACCCTTTTAAACCATGGAGTCCAAGAATTCATTTTTAAGTTAAATTATGGTTTTTTTACATGTTATTATGAATTATATCCATGAAGCTCATATGAACTTTGATTCTGAATCATGTTTATCATGTGATTTCATTGCAACTATCCCTTGACACATTTGAATGATGATTATTCGCATGTTAAATCCTTAACCCATGATTTTAGTATTTCCATTATTCTATTATCACATGTTTTAACTATTCCCATGCTTTAACTCATGACCCTTATGTGTTTGATGAAATTCCTAAGAGATGAATATTAAACAATGGTGACTATTATGATTTGTAAAGCTATATATGTCCTTATTGATACTTCTATTCAGTGTTAGGGGTTAAGAATTCCCGAAACATAGCTGTTTACTTAGTTTCGGTATCTTTCATAATGGTTTCAGATATGTATGAGCATTATTCATTCAGCCAATTATAATAATCAGTTATGCTTAAATTAGTTCAGCAATCCGAGTTAGTTTAGTTAGGAGTAGGATTTACCACCGAGGAGACCCATGGATGGGGGCTCACCTTCCAGTAGAGGGTATGACTCTTAGTAGCGATTCCTACATTCCAGAACTACATAGCCAGTGTAGGTTTGAGATGTTAACCTACCAGTTGAGGGTTCACACATATCTCACTAGGGCATCTACAAGTAGAGGGAGACTCTTTGGTCCTCCGGGACTACACAATAGTTGATCCACACAGCCATTGTTCGTTCCCGTAGCATGGTACTGACACCCTTCCAATTAGGGTCACAGGTTGAAACCTAATTTGCTCAAATCGAGGCATGTCAGTTAGATGATAGCTCCCATAGTCTCCGTCCAGTATTCAATATGTAATTCAGTTTGAGGTTTTTTTGACCATAGCATACAATTATTAGTTATTTAGTTATTAGAATTTAAGTATTTTAGTTTATAGATTATTTTTGAATCATATTATATGCTTGGTCATGCATTCACAGATTTCATAGTTTTCATGCATTTATATTCAGTTACCTCATGATATTCACTCAGCTAGTTATTATTTATGCACATGAACCCATGCATATCTGCCTAACCTCATCTCTCATGTCAGTACATTCAAAGTACTGGTCGCGTACTCTTTTCTTGTGCTATGATGTTTAATATCATAGGTTTGAATTCTTAGGATCCTGACCATGCATAGATAGTTCAGCCTATCAGCAGTAGTAGTCGTGGTAAGTCCTCATCTATCGAGGACATGGTGGTTTATTTTAGTTTACTTCAGTATTTTAGTATTTCAGTATTTTCTATAAGTTGTCATTTAGAGTAAGTTAGGTCCTGTTCCATCAACTCCTTTTAGCTAGTTTTAGAGGCTTTCACATATTTCAAATAGTCAATTGATTTGTTAAATTTTCAGTCAGATTTTTAGTATGTTTGCTTATATATCGAACATGCGAATTTGATGGTAATAATTTCAGTACTTAAAACCTATGGCATTATTCAGTTATTTCCGTATATGTGTATCTTATTACCATATTATTCAGTGCACACAGCAGGTACCAGTTCATGGGTTAGCTTGTGGTTTTTTGGGACCGTAAGCACTGTTGTCGCAACTAGGGGGTAGCCTCGGGTTTTGACATCTATCATATCCAATTTGACCAAATCCACCAAGATCTTTCTAATATAAATAAATACCATACAACCCTTACAAACTCTTATAGCAACCACAAAATCACCCACCGAGGTAGACACAAAAAGGGGGTCTAATATACACTCAGAATCAAAATTAAAATGAATAGCCGCATAAGGCTTCATATAAGAAAGAGTCGACCCTAGATTAATAAGACAATACAATCATGAGAAGAGTTGCAACATACCAATAACGACATCATAAAAGGCCTCATAGTCTTGATTGGTGGCAAGAGCATATAGATAATTTTGGCCAGTGTTGGTACCCGAAGCAGCACCCTTTGGTACATGAGCTAAAGAAGTAGCAACATGGACCTTATTAGCTTTAGAAGCAACCCTTTAAGGAAATCCCCATTTTATATGACCAAGATGACCACACATAAAGAACTTATTTCTTCGCTTATCATATACTCCATGATAGATCTGCCCATAAAAATGACAAGGGGATAAGATGGGGCCGACTGAGCTATATAGGCCTGATACTCGGCATTTTGTTCCCTAAATCCACTATCAATCTAAAAGAGAAGATCACCTAAAGTCTTAGGATATGGAGCACTATCCATAGAATAAGAACTATAATTTCCCCACTTTTTCTTAGACCACTACCAGCCATCCCAACAACTATTCTAAAGACCTCATCCCTGTTCAAAATACCTGAATCTCGTACTCTTTCTTTTCCTTATCTTAGCTTGCTTCTTCTTTTCCTCTTCAACCTATTGCATATACATCACAAGCCTTGAGATATTCATATCCTTGTTTAACAAGGCGGTCTTACACTCTAAAACTAAATCACAGAACAAACCCAAGAAAACTTTCTCATCCTCACCCTCATATATAACACAAACTCTGAAGCCTAATAAGAGAACTGGTGAAATTTCAAGGTATACTCCTTCACAGTCATTCTACCTTGTTTCAAATTCATTAACTCCTCGTCCTTTGCCTCCCTGAGCTCTTGAGGAAAGAAATAATCCTAAAAAAAACTAGAAAAGTTATCCCACATAGCTGGCTTAGCATCATATCCCTTCATCTGCTCCAACTCCTCATGCCACTGATATGTAGCATCCTTCAGCTGGTATACAGCAAACTCAACACCCTCAGAGTTAGAAGCATGCATAACCTTGAAGATCTTTTCCATCTCACTAATGAAATTTTGAGGGGTAAAACCTCATAAACCGGCCAACTCTAGTGACCTTAGATGATTGGGAAACAAAAGCAACATGCTCAGTCTGATAGGGCACAAACTATGTAAGAAAATGGGTCAAGTAGCAAATCTCTACATTTGAGACATCAGTATGAGGTGTATGGAAAGGGCTAGAGGGAATCGGTGGAACTCCCAGAGGGCATTCAGGAGGTGGACCCCTTGATCAGGTTCGTACCTCATAAACAAGATGAGTTCCATCCACATTGTACTCAAGTGGGATAGAGAAGTTTCCACGAGCATCATATCTTCTGGTAGGCATGATCTAAAATGCAAACAAATATGAATTAGAGGAGATTCAAGTCCTTAGACCCTATAGTCTAAAATAGAACAATAAGAAAGAACATTCTTAAATATCTTGTAGCCTCTCCTTTATAAGTGTGGCACACTACACACCCATAAAAGAGGCTCAACTTGACATGGCTTTGTGGACACCCAATTGACCATGAACCTGGCTCTGATACTAACTTTGTCACGAACTAAACCAGGGCTCGGCCATGCATGACAAGCATCTTAAGTCCATCGTGGACCAAATACCACCCCCTTTTCCTAGTCACACAGAACTCAATATACTAACAGTGGTTGAATTACAAATATATACCAATGAGGAATAATTAAAACTCAAAAAGTATAAGACACAACTACAACTAATAACCCATGCACATTAATCCATAAAGCCTCTATGACAAACTGAATCAAACTAATGTCAGGACATGTCTCCGATGATAGCCAAAATAAGTCCAAAGAAAGTCTATATAAAGGATAAACTATGAAGTAATAGCCTTTTGAAAGAAGGAGGCTCGCTACTTCAAGCTGACTATGGATAATATAGAAATTCTATCATTGTGCAGGAAAAGGAAAAGTGTCTTTAGTTCCAGCATCGTATGGGGATACAGCATCTGAGATGGCTAGCGGGTTAAGTATTGCCATATAACTCAGGAATAAGGGCAAAGTAGTGACAATTTAAAATCCAATTGAACCCAATGTACATATTCATATATATGCATTGATGATGTATATTTACTAAGGTACTATGCTTTTTTTGGTGATATGATAAACCTGGTGAGAGACCAGATGAATAACCAAGAACCTACTCCAGGCAAATCTCAGAAGGAAAAAGGAAATCAGGTTCTCAGGGGAAATAAGTTGTAAATATTCCTCAGATATGTCATATTTCATAGGGACCAGGACTCTTGGTCATTAACGTTTTTGGCAGTCAATAATACAGCTGGCAGTTGTACTTTTTGCAGAAAAGTTAGTGCACAACAGCAAAGGAGCAGCAACTTTTATTTTTTACCAATGAGAAGCTTTCTAGGTTTTTCCCTCCAATTTGTTCCATATATAGATCATTATATGGAAGGAAAACCTAGCTTTTGCAAACCCAAAAATTCACATCCTCTTAGCAAAAGTCTTAATTATTCTTCAAGAAAAAACTCTAGCAATCAAAGGACTAGTTTTTCTACAACGAAATATGTCCTTAGGTCTAGATTGTTGAGTCATTGTATTTTTATCTAATATTGTATACCTACTCCTCTTTTGAGAATCTTGTATAGGTATTTTATTTTCTCTTTTCTTCTATATCTAAGATGTAGGCTAGAGTTAGCCATTATAGTATTGATGGCTAGAGTTAGCTATGGTAGTAGCATTGTGGTCTAGAGTTAGCCTTTGTTGTTTACCTAAGAGTGTCAACTAGAGGTAGTTGATAAAGAGTTAGAAAAGTTTTAGTCAATAAGAGTTAGCTGACATTGGAGGCTACAATAAATTTATTTAGTGTTTCTCGCATTGAAGTTATCACAAGGGAATGGGGTTAAGCGATAAACCATTGGATTATGAGAATAAGCCTATAATCAAACCATTGCTATCATTTTAGTGAAGGTTGCATTGTCCTATTAGCCTTATTTGTGTTCTATTTTCTAGTGAAGGTTGCATTGTTCTATTGATAGTCATTGTTAGTTAGATTCAGTTAAGGACCTGTTCTCTTAACTTTTGGTGGATTCTCATAAGCCAGCATTCATACATATATAAACTTATATAAAATGATGGGATAGGGAACAAAGTTTAGCATAAACTTTAAAATATTAGCCTAGACTGTATAGCTCTACTGTTATAAGAAGGCACCCACGGGAAATAAGGGTGCAACTCTCCCAAGCTGAAAGGGCCTCAGTACATGTAGCCACACAAACCAGAGAATAATCATATGTACATATGTACCATGAGGGAATCTAACATCCTAGTCATATATTAAGGGTGACTTAAGCACCTAGTCATTTAACATAGGGGACTCGAGCTGCCCAATCATTTAATAAGGGGGACTCGAACCACTTGGTCATTTAAACCCTTATGTCGATAAATGTGGTTTCCAGTATTGGTTCCTCGGGACCTCTAATTTCATGGCCCATCTACACAATACTCTTTTAAGCACTTTTCACACATTCCCATTCATTGAACCAATTCATTCATTGATGCACCCCGTTGATATCGTCATACCAACTTTACTTGCAAGATATGTTATCATGTCATATTAATTATCTATCATATGGTGGAATTCAGAACCCCTTTAGTTCAATTTCTTATTTACATAGGAAGTTCAGAATTCCCAAGTTTTAATTAAAAATCAATCCATAGTTCATTAGCTTTTTATACATATAATAGATCAAGTGAGCAAGTCAAACTATATGATAAAACTATATCTAAATGTCAATTTCACAAATGGGTTGAGGAAACACAATTTCAAAAACAGTATGTCAAGACAAAATCATCAATTTGTGGCAAACCATGAACCCTTATTTTATTCACCATGCCCATGCACTCCACGAGTTCAAAACCATTAATAATGCATAATAAATCATGGAAAACAATTTAAGAGACATTCATTCCAAAACCTTCAACACATATCAACAATACATGTTAAATCCATATAAACAATCATATTTTTTCATGCTTTAAGTAAAATAAATCTAATGGTAGAGTCACATGCCTTAATCACCAATATATTTGAAGAAGGAATCACCCTTGGAAGTTCTAATTGCCATCCTTGAGAAACCCTAAGTATTTTTGCTTGAGAGAATTTGATAGATCCTTGAGAGTGGTTATTATTATGTTATGGATGATAATGGGTCCCCCAATAATATTTTAAGTCGTGGGTTGATATTGGGGAAAAGGGGAAATATCCAAAGTGCTCCCAATTAAAAGTTGAAAGATTATCGCCAGTTACTACGGGTCACTATATAATTCATAAGGACTCACTATGACTTGTCACCTCAATTCATAGTCTAGATATTAGTTGAGGAACCAATCTCTAATGACCTCACAGCTTACGTTACACGACTCATCAAGAGACCCTACAACTCATAGGGACCCTATAGTAACTAGGACATAAATATTTGGAGTACACACTATTCACCCAATGATCTGTAATCCACAACATGTAATAAGTCTTTATGATTTTGGACCTTATGCCATAATCAAGACAATAGCATAGGAATTACTCACTGGTTAGGAAATGATTTGGATTCTATGGCTCGTAAGGACACTTATGACTCGTAAGGTGAGTCGTAGGTTTGGATAGTGAATTCAAAAACTCCAAAAATTTTAGGGATCGAAATTTGGGGTGTTAGAGTTAGTATTACTTGTTAGTTTCATCGATCATGCTTATGGGGTATTGGTTGGTTTTATTTATTATTTTTTGTATCTTTTTGGCTTATGTTGATCCGATTAGGATATCGTTAAATGCTTGATTTATTCTTTTTGAGATGTTTTACTTATATTTCTTGTGATTGACAAAATTTAGGCTATAATAGTATTTTGACCCCTTTTTACCTTAAGTGCATATTCACACTTTATTATACCTTTATCTTATTTGATCTTACTCGGTTTATGATTCCTACTAAGTGTCATATCCTTTGGTTCTTGTACTAAACTACATCTTTTTCCCATAATAAAAATCCTTGTATGAGTCCTTATTGTTGATGTCATTCTCATTGGAGATATTGATTAGAGATATAGGATGAGTTCTTGGTGATCGGAGCTGATCTATCTCTTTTTATTTTGGATTAGTTTTATTTTATACCTTTAGAGGTTATTCTGTAATTATATTACACTTGTATAGTACTTTTTAATCCTTAGTGGCTCTTGTACTGACTATACTAGGTCTTGGGGATTCATTTTGTATATTTTTGCCCTTTCCCCTCTCTATTGTATGCTTATTTTGTCTATTTCATCAATTATCACTTAATTTTGTGATATTATCTTGTTCTTATTTCTTCAAATTATTAGTTGTTACTTGTTATTTTGAGCTATAGATTTAGTTTACCTAATGATTGGTTATAGTAGGTTCCATTATGAGCTAAGTTTTTAGATCTTGACAAGTTGGAATGAGGGTATACCTTAATGATACATAGTAGTATAATTTAGAATAGAAATTTGAGCAAAGACTCATGAAAGGATCTCAATTACTTTACATGATATGATATAAGCATATATATATATATATATACTATTTTGGAAGCCGTATTTAGCATTAAAAGGGTATGTGTTAGATTACCCATGCCCTAAAACAATGTTAATGTCATGGGTTTGGATAGTATTACTAGTCATATAATTTCTTAGCCCAAAGAGGCTTATGTATTGTGTCCATTACATCCATTACATGGTCCAGTATCCCAACAAGATATATTATAATTAGCCAACTACATTAGAATTTAGAATGTACTTTCATTACTTATGCATTAATAAAACCAAATTTTTGTAGACATTTGTTATTATGCTATCTAAGAACCTCAGTTTTACTATAGGTTTTAATTATTCAGATTTATTTTGTTTATCTATGCTATCAGCTTATTGAAATATTTTAAATGATTATTTCATCTCGTATGTCTCATTTTATCTCTTGTCATTGGGTTTCTGTTTATATCGATTATACTCAGTTCTTTAATTTCTCTTTTATTTTAGACTACTATTTTCAAATTTTATGTTGTGTAACAAAGCATCCAATTGTATTAACCACTCCTCTTGCACTACATCTTATTATAATGTAGATTCAGCTGCCCAAACATAGGTTCATGTCCAAACATTCTATTAGCACTTCATGTTCTATCCTTAGTGTGTCCTCCTATTATCTAGTGGACTTAGAGCGGTCACTAGCTTTAGTTTACTCCCTTTTATTGACATTTAATTTAAAGGTAGTCTGAGCCTTGTCCAGGTAGACTTATTCCATTTTTTTTTTGCAATAGGCTTCATCAGACAATAGCTATTTAGTATGTGAGATATACTTTAAGTATTCATCTATGAAGACTAATTTATCCTTATAGATTAGCTAATGATTTTACTTCTCAACTTCCACATGCATTTAGAATTATTCTATTAGTAGAATTCCTGGAAAAGGATCCACTTAGGCTACTTATAGTTCTTGGTCTCGGTCATACCTAGGTGTAAACTTGGGTCATCACAAAGTTAGTATCATAGCCTCCTATGTCAGCATTTTCAAGGGGCTAGAGTTTAAACCAAGTTTAAGAAAATACCAAAAAAGTAGGGTAGATCTCAGTCGTAAGTCTAGGTAAATATCATGTTGTGGGGTAAACCTCGGGAAGGATGTTGAGTCATAAGAGGGAGTGTATGTGACAGCCCAATTTGTAAGAAGGAGTCTATATTGTGACAATACATAATAGATTTTGGGTATATAAGTAGGCAGGACTTTATGCCCTAGTAATATATCTAAATATGTGCAGGCTTAGTCCTGGAGCTAATAATATCACTAGCTAGCTGTGCCATTACAAATGGTATCTGAGCCAAGTTAGGTACTATGATGACTCAAGGATCGGTGTTGTCTATGTATTAATGCAACATGGTAAGTTCATAGCTTGTGCTTCTAGACAACTTACAACACATGAGAAGAATTACCTGACTTGTGATCGTGAGCTGGCAGTGGTTGTGTTTGCACTGAAGATATAATGTCATTGCCTTTATAGTGTCTATGTTGATACTTTCACTGATAATAAAATCCTGCAATATGTTTTTAGTTAGATAGTATTGAACCTTAGGAAAAGAATATAGATGGAGTTACTCAAGGACTTGATATAATTGTGCTTTACCATTTGTGGAAAGAAAATTATTATTCTTTATGCACTTAACAGGCTGTCTATTGTGAGTACTACATGTTAAGAAAGAGGGAAAAAGGAGCTTGCAAAGGATGTCAAACGACTTTCACATTTAGGTGCTCATATTACTGTAACGCCACGATTCCCATGAACCGGAATGCCACATGGTGCTCGTGACCCTGAGGGACCACAAGCTAACCCTTCACTGATATCGGTATTTGTTCACTGCATAATATAATACGATAAATGCAAAAACTGGCTAAATCTAGTCATAAGGTTCAAACATCTAAATATACAGTACTGAAAACTAAATATCAATACATCTGTCTGAAAAGCCTCTACACTGTCTGAACTGTGGAGTTGAAGGGACAATTCCCCAACTAACTTCGTCTACTAAAATCACCAAAACACTAAAATAGAATATGCTTGGATGATGAGGACTCGCTGCTACACCCACTGCTACAAGATCTGATAGCTAAATATACTCTAAATCTCGCTCTTCTGAACCTATGGTGGGGAAAGCACCATAGCGCGAATACGTCAGTACAAAGAATGTAACGAGTATGCAAGGATAGGGTCAGGTAAAATATAAGGCTTATGCATAAACATAACAATCTGAATAATATGTATTCGTTGGAATAAACATATATAGAAACTCTGCAGTTACCAATTTTGAAACATTTCTGATCAACAATACACACATGGATGCATAAAGTACAACTGAAATCATCATGTCACTGAATGTTACATTTTGAACGTTGAAACCCGAAAATAATAATACTATCAATAAGATACTAAGTATCTGAAGCTACTAGAGTCGACATCTATACTTATCTATACTGAGAAATTGGATAACTGATATTACTGATATTTGATATTCAAATTCATCATCTCTGGAACACTGAACAACTGAATCTGAGATCAACCCTCATCTAGTAGGAAGTTTCTAGAACACTGAACAACTGAATCTGATATCAACCCTCATCTAGTAGGAAGTCTCTAGAACACTAAACAACTGAATCTGAGATCAACCCTCATCTAACAGGAAGTCTCTATACTCAACGATAATGATAATATGTAAATAAGTACGAGAGCAACCCTCATATCGCAGGAAGTCTTTCTACTCAATGGTAATGATAGCAATATTGGGAGGCCTGTATCTGACAGCCTCAACTTCTGCATATTAACTGAGTTCTTTACAAAGACTGTTACTGAAACTGTGGGAGTGATTATTTAACCGACATACCCCACTTACCACAGGTGGGATCCAACCTGTACCCCACTGGAATAGTTTCAATACCGCGCCACCAGTAAAGACAACTGCATAGGACCCTCTACTATCAGGACCTCAAACGAGAATGGTGGGACCCTCTACTCACAGGACAACCACCTCATCTAACCCTCTACTCGCAAGATAGATGTCTCAACCTACGCTGGTGATGTAGTTCTGGAGCATAAGGATTGCTACCTGGAATCAAACCCTCAACTCGCAGGAATGTTCCCATCCTTAGCTCGCTCGGTGTTGAATCCTACTCCCAATTGAAAGACATTTAACTGGTTCTTAACTACACTCAACTGAACTGAATCTATTCTCACATTATGATACTTTATCAATATGACAGAGTTTGCTTGATTCCGTTCTCTGATGGAGTATTTCTAATTGCCACTTACTTTTAAGATAAGCTTACTATATCACAAAATGTAAAGAGGTCTGTAACGGAGTGAATTGATATGTAAGATTTCAGAGCTTCATGGCCTGATTATTCGATAAAGAATGATTTCTGAGATTACTGAGTTTTCCCCAAGTTTTGAAACTAACCGGGAGTTCATTGTTCATTGTTCGATTGAGATTACCATAAAACTAACTCGGCTCTAGACCAACAGACTATTTCTGGCATACGTACCCCCAGCACACAATAGCATAAAGTAACACAAGATAGATAACTCATACACAAAATGCGCATAGGACATCATACGCAACACATAATTGAGGAATTCACCCTTAGAAAATCAAATGGCCTCATTTCTCCATATAAGCATCCAATCGAACACGTGGGGAGCATGCTTTGGGTCCACAGCAAATACTACGCACAAACATCATAGTTACCTCAACAATTCATCATGGCATTCAATCATACACCCACAACATACCAGAAATTCAAGAAAATCAACTATCCATAGGAAAAAAGCATGAATTTATCTTTTAAGACCTAATGAACCACAATGCATAGTTTTCTATTATCTTAAATATTTTGTCAAACATATGGTAGACATAAGTTAAGCATATGGATATGGCATGGAATTATAATTTGGATAACAAACATGTCAAATACTTAAATTCTTCTTCACATAGGCATTTTAGCAATCATCTTACATGAACCATTTAGTGCATAGGTTTAATGCTCAATTTCATGCACCACAACACCATCATCCTTCAACTTCAACATCCACATTTCTCAATTCACAATCCAACTCACATTTAGAAAATATTTGACATATCAATCAATAGTAGGGATATATAATTCCCAATAACAATTATCTAGTCATAACAAGAAAATAATGAAATAATAGTATAAATCACGGCTTAACAATTTAAATCATCATATATTCATAATCAATTAATTTTGGACCTATTATGTTATAAAAACAAAATCTCTAGTCTCTTAGGTATTTTCACAAACACCGTACATGCACTTCCTAGGCATTGGTGGATTCATCAAGATTACAAGTATTGAATCACCCATTTCATACATTTATACATCACACACCACCATAATTTCCACAAACATACAAAGATCCCTTCTTGGATATCATTAAATTCAACAACATAATCACCAACCATCACACAAATACTACACACATATACTTCAACCAACACACATAATTATCCCACAAATATATCTCAGCCATCATTTGAATACTACACACATATACAATGAAAATTTAGAAAGTATAATCATATATATATATATGTACATATGTATCTTGAGCCTTTGAAAAAGGATTTGTGGGCTCTATGGATGAAAGGAGCCCATAGATAAAACTTGCATACCTTAGATTTTGTAGCCAAAGAGATTGACGAAAGCAATTCGTGAAGCGAAGCCTTGAATCGATTTTCCCCCAATTGGAACCCTAACCCTAACTCCTCTTCTTCTCTCTCTCTCTCTCT
>NC_061117.1:52400184-52438868 GCF_002878395.1 Capsicum annuum
ATGTCCAAATTGGATGAAACAAATTTTATTAGAAAGAAGACTCTCAGGGCTTTCCGTTGATCTATAGCAGCTCACACAGTTCATTATGTACAAGGAGTTATGATCATTTTAATTTGACTAAAAAAATCGCCTGGCTGTAGTATTTTTTTTCTTTCCTGCACATTTTACTGTTCACAGTTCAATCGGAATGGTCGTAGTTTGATCGGAATGGTCATAACTCATCGCTCGAGTATCCGTTTTGGGTGATCCACATTTCATTGGAAAGATTATTTGATGCTCTACGAAATGGTGGGTCGAAATCCAAGAAATGACACACAAAAAATTATAAATCATTCTCAAAGATAGGATCCCAACATATTTACGCACAAAATTTCAACGAAAAAATTTTACGGGGTATTACAGCATCTCCCCCTTGGAAACATTGGTCCTCAAATGTGAAGGCCAGATCAAGAACACTAATCGACTGGGTTTATTCAAGATAGCAACATATCTCAAAACATAACCACATGACTGAAGCAACCAATACTCTGCGTACTTTCACTAGTCATGCACATCTATCGCATAAAACATTCAACAACCCACTCAAGGGTAAATTTTCACAACACACATGCATCTCAGATGCACAGAATCATAACCCAACCAATCTCCTTAATACATATTAAAACATGCCCACAATTCGAGTTCCTTTCTATTGAACGTGCATATTAAATACGAATATACCTAATATACCAAATTCTCAAAAGCATAACTAGAAATGCAACGAACGATGAGGTTAACATCATAGAAAGAGCATGGACATGCAATTATTATAACATTATGGGGTATCGCCCCTTGATACCCAAGGTCCCTCTACACATATTTCACTGAAATAAGAATGGGTTGGGAACTGTCTCCCTTTACTGCTTTTCCATACCTACAGGCACCACTACCAGATTTTTAGGGCCTGACTTGTCACTTTCTCTATCATCCTCCTCTCAGCTTTAAGTCATCGTCAGATACTTTTGAACACTTAGCTAAACCCCAAAATGAACTACAACCAATGTACTTTAGATTCTGAGGCACAATGGTGTACAAAATGATAACTTAATTCATCTAGAAAGACTACACTTGAAAACATAAATTCAATACCAATGCTACTTCATGGAATACAACTCTTATCTTTCCTTAGTCTCTAAAATCATCATATGCATACACTCTTTTCAACACCTACTTGTCTCACTAAACACATTATCTGCTTTGATTTCTTCATAGGCTACTAATACCACATTGACATCTTAAAACTTATTTTGGAGTCCACAAACTTACATTCTTCAAAGATTCAAGCTTAGCTACTAAAACATAACATGAATATTCACAAATCTTTAATAGACATAATATTCTAATTCTAGCCTTCAAATATCACGTCTCTTAAACTTATACTTCTCCACACCATGAAAATCGCAGCTATATCTCTATTAATCAACACATATAATTCCCAACTTCCACACTTAGATTCTTACGTATATAATTTCAAGCCTATTCATTCACCATATAAACAGCTAACCCCATAAGGCATACTCTGCTCACTTAGAGAACACTGTCCCGAAACTATCTGCGGGGTCCGTTAGAGAAAGTTCTATCTAAAAGACTTTGGCTTCACTACTTCTGTTACCTTAAGAGTAAGGTAAATCTTATATAAGTAGATCATTACAAGAGTCTACATAACTCTCTTGGAAAATCTTACTATAGCATAATCTGGGTCATGAAAGAACGGAAACTCTTCTAAACATCCCATAGCCTCCCGTACATGAATGTGGCGTGCAACACACTCTTGTACAAGACTCTACTAGATGCGGCTTTTCAAACTCCCTAGGACACTGTTGAACCTTAAGCTCTGATACCAAGTTTGTAACGCCCCGATTCCCATGAACCGGAGTGCCACACGGTGCTCGTGACCCCGAGGGACCACAAGCTAACCCTTCACTGATATCCGTACCTATTCACTGCATAATATAATATGATAATTGCAGAAACTGGCTAAATCTGGCCATAAGGTTCAAACATTTAAATATATAGTACTGAAAACTAAATATCAATACATATGTCTGAAAAGCCTCTACACTGTCTGAACTGTGGAGTTGAAGGGATAATTCTCCAACTAACTCCGTCTACTAAAATCACCAAAACACTGAAATAGAATATCCTCGGATAATGAGGACTCACTGCTGCACCCACTGCTACAAGATCTAATAGCTAAATATACTCTGAATCTCACTCTGCTAAACCTATGGTGGGGAAAGCACCATAGCGCGAATGCGTCAGTACAAAGAATGTACCGAGTATGCAAGCATAGGGTAAGGTAAAATATAAGGCTTATGCATAAACATAACAATCTGAATATTATGTATTCGCTTAGAAACTCTGCAGTTACCAATTTTGAAACATGTCTAATCAGCAATACACATATGGATGCATAAAGTACAACTGAAATCATCATGACATCGAATATTACATTTTGAATGCTGACACCCAAAAATAATAATACTGACAATAAGATACTGAGTATCTAAAGCTACTAGAGCTGGCATCTGTACTTATCCATACTGAGAAATCGGATAACTAATATTACTGATATTTGATATTCAAATTCACCAAATCTGGAACACTGAACAACTAAATCTGAGATCAACCCTAATCAAGCAGGAAGTCTCTAGAACACTGAACAACTGAATCTGAGATCAACCCTCATCTAGTAGGAAGTCTCTAGAACACTGAATAACTAAATCTATGATCAACCCTCATCTAGTAGGAAGTCTATATACTAAACGATAATGATAATGGGTAAATAAGTTTGAGAGCAACCCTCATCTCACAGAAAGTCTCTCTACTCAATGATAATGATAGCAATATTGGGAGTCCTGTATCTGACAGCCTCAACTTCTGCACAATAACTGAATTCTTTTCTAAGACTGTTACTGAAACTGTAGGAGTAATCATTTAACCGATATGCCCCACTTACCACAAGTGGGATCCAACCTATACACCAGCTGGAAGGGTGTCAACACCGCGTCACCAGTAAAGACAACTGCATAGGACCCTCTACTATCAGGACCTCAAATGAGAACGGTGGGAACCTCTACTCACAGGACAACCACCTCATCTAGCCCTCTACTCGCAGGATAGATATCTCAACCTATGCTGGCAACGTAGTTCATGAGCATAATGATTGCTACCGGAAATCAAACCCTCTACTCGCAGGAATGTTCCCATCCTTAGCTCACTCGGTGCTGAATCCTACTCCTAACTGAAAGACATTTAACCAGTTCTTAACTATACTCAACTGAACTGAATCTGTTCTCACATTATGATACTTTATCAATATGATAGAGTTCGCTTGATTCTGTTCTCTGATGGAGCATTTCTAATTTCTACTTAATTTTAAGATAAGCTTACTATCTCACAAAATGTAAAGAGGTCTGTAACGGAGTGAATTGATATGTAAGATTTCAGAGCTTCATGGCTTAATTATTTGATAAAGAATGATTTCTGAGATTACTGAGTTTTCCCCAAGTTTTGAAACTAACCGGGAGTTCATTGGTCATCACTCGATTGAGATTACCATGAAACTGACTCAGCTCTAGACCCGCAGACTATTTCGGGCTTACGTACCCCCAGCACACAATAGCATAAAGTAACACAAAATAGATAACTCATACACAATATACCCATAGGCCATCATACGCAACACATAATTGAGGACTTCACACATAGCAAATCAAATGGCCTCATTTCTCTATATAAGCATCCAATCGAACACGTAGGGAGCATGCTTTGGGTCCACAGCAAATACTACGCACAAACATCATAGTTACCTCAACAATTCATCATGGCATTCCATCATACACCCACAACGTACCAGAAATTCAAGGAAATCAACTATCCATAGGAATAAAGCATGAATTTATCTTTTAAGACCTAATGAACCACAATGCATAGTTTCCTATTCTCTTAAATATTTTGTCAAACATATGGTAGACATAAGTTACGCATATGGATATGGCATGGAATCATATTTTGGATAACAAACATGTCAAATACTTAAATTCTTCTTCACATAGGAATTTTTGCAATCATCTTACATGCACCATTTAGGGCATAGGTTTAATGCTCAATTTCATGCACCACAACACCATCATCCTTCAACTTCAACATCCATATTTCTCAATTCACAATCCAACACACATTTAGAAAATATTTGACATATAAATCAATAGTAGGGATATATAATTCCCAATAACATTATCAAGTCATAACAAGGAAATAATGGAATAATAGTATAAATCAAGGCTTAATAATTTAAATCATCATATATTCATAATCAATTAATTTTGGACCTATTATGTTATAAAAATAAAATCTCTAGTCTCTTAGGTTTTTTCACAAACACCTTACATGCACTTCTTAGGCATAGGTGGATTCATCAAGATTACAAGTATTGAATCACCCATTTCATATATTTATACATCACACACCACCATAGTTTCCACAAACATACAAAGATCCCTTCTTGAATATCATCAACTTCAACAACATAATCACCAACCATCACACAAATACTACACACATATACTTCAACTAACACACATAATCATCCCACACATATATCTCAACCATCATGTGAATACTACACACATACACAATAAAAATTTAGAAAGTATAATCATATATATATATGTACACATATATCTTGATCCTTTGAAAAAGGATTTGTGGGCTCTATGGATGAAAGGAGCCCATAGATAAACACTTGCATACGCTAGATTTTGTAGCCGAAGAGATTGATGGAAGCAATTCGCGAAGCGAAGCCTTGAATCTATTTTCTCTC
This sequence comes from Capsicum annuum, assembly GCF_002878395.1. Lineage (NCBI taxonomy): Eukaryota > Viridiplantae > Streptophyta > Magnoliopsida > Solanales > Solanaceae > Capsicum > Capsicum annuum. The sequence goes on from NC_061117.1 coordinate 52,405,049, forward strand.
AATTGGAACCCTAACCCTAACTCTTTTTCTTCTATATATATATACATATATATATATGCATATATTTTGAGAGAGAGATATAAGAGAAATGAGAGAAAATGAATGACAATTCTCATCTCAAAGGGGGTATATATAGAGGGTTACCAGAATGGAAAATGACCAAAATACCTTTAAAAATCAATTAATGTCAAATCTGCCCTTCAGTGATCTGTCTGTTAGGCTGAAGTAAATTAGCCATAACATTTTACTCCAATGTCCAAATTGTATAAATAAATTTTATTGGAAAGAAGACTCTCAGGGCTTTTTGTTGATATATAACAGCTCACACCGTTTATTATGTACAAGGAGTTATGATCATTTGAAGTTGACCAAAAAAATTGCCTGGCTGCAGTATTTTTTTTTCTTTCCTACACATTTTACTGTTCACTGTTCAATTGGAATGGTCGTAGTTTGATCAAAATGGTCGTAACTCATCGTTCGAGTATCCGTTTTAGGTGATCCATATATCGTTGGAAAGATTATTAGATGATCTACGAAATGGTGGTTCAAAATCTAAGAAATGACACACAAAAAATTATAAATCATTCTCAAAGATAGGATCCTGACATATTTACGCACAAAATTTCAATGAAAAATTTTTTTAGGGTATTACAATTATTGAATCCACAAATGGTGGTGTGATATTTTCGTAGTTGTCTAAGCCATCTTTGTTAGATAAAGTTAAATAAAAGAAATACAATGATCCCTATTTACTGTAATTAAAAGAAAAAATCATTAAGAAGAAGCTCATGGATTTTGAACTAGGAGGATATGGAGTCCTGAGGTACCAAGGTAGGCTCTGTGTTCCAAATATTGATGGTCTCAGAGAAAGAATTACGACAAAAGTACAAATTCTAGATATTCCATTCATTCGAGCTCCATAAAGATGTTTCATGACTTGAGAAAGGTATACTGGTGGAATAGTATGAAGAAGAATATTGCAGGGTTTGTAGTTAAATACCCAAATTATCAGTAAGTTACCAGAGTCCTAGTGGTAAGGCTCGAGATAAAAGTATTCATAAGTGAAAATGAGAGATTAAAAATATGGACTTTATTATTGGTTTACCGCAAACTTGTTGTAAGCATGATCTGATTTGGGTAGTTATAGATAGAATGGCTCATCAACCCACATTTTTATCAAGAGAACTTATACAGTGAAGGATTATGCTAGATTTTATATTTGAGAGTTAGTTAGACTTTATGATATTCCTTTTTCCATTATTTTTAGGGGTGGTCAATATATGGCTCACATTTGGAAGTTTTTTAAAAGGAGGTTAGCTGAAACCTTACCAGTGTTTTTCACTGATAGATAGATAGATAGATAGATAGATAGATAGGAAGGTACATAACTCTATTTAGACTTTTGTGGATATGTTAAGGGATTTTTTTATTGATGTAAACAATAATTGAGATGATCACCTAACTTTTATTAAGTTTGCATATAATAATAGTTACCACTCTTGCATATAGATGGCACCATTTAAGGCTCTGTATAGGCAGTGATGTAGTTCTGTTATTGGTTGAATTGAGGTAGGTGAAGCTTCAATGATTGTGCCAAACCTAGTTCATAAATCCATGGAAAAGATTAAGCTAATTTGGGAGCAGTATAAAATCATCCGAATATGGTAGAAATCATACTCAGATGTGAGGCGAGCGTTTGAAGTAGGTGATTTCATCTTTTTGAAAGTTCCACCTATAAAAAGTGTCATGAATTTTGTTAAGAAAGTGTAACACCCCATAAGTTCCATGTATATAAAGTTAGACTTTAATCAGAAAATCAATAAGAATTCCTAGATTTTACATCAAAATGACTCATTGTATGAATCATCCCATGACTCGTGGTAGACTGACTAGAAATTTCTCCAAGGTCACAGTCATCATGACTCAACACAAGTGTTCTATGACCAATGTATGAGTTGTAGGTCAACTCATAATAAGGAGCTTGAGGAAAGTTTCAAAGAATAAAAAATCATCTCAGGGACCACAACTCCCTTGTATGAAATGTATGATCAAGGTAAAAGTTGTACCATGACTCGTAGATCCTAATTCAGTAGTCCATTCATCTTCACCCTAGGCCCAACAGGTGATAGTTACAACTCATGTAACCAAGTCAAGACTAATATTGATGACCCATATGACTAGAACAATGATCTACCTAGATGTCCCAAGAACCATGCGTTGCAGCCATGACTCATAGGTTCAAGGTATGAATTGAACCATAAACTCGTACGATGTAAAACTAGAGTTTCAGTTACATTTTAAAGTGGAAATATTTTAATTTTCCACTCCTATAACTCCTAAAATATGTAGCTTTATATATTTAAAAAAGGGTTTTGATAGACTTTGCCAATACTAAGCCCTCATTATTACCAAAACATACTTCAAGTAAGAGAAACAAATGATTTAGATCCCCAATATCTTCACTCTAAGGATTCTCCTCCAAACTATTAAATTGTTTAGTTTATTATAAATTCTCTTTAATACAATTATATGGGAGTTCAATGGGGGATTCATGTTACCCTCATGCCCTAAACTATCAATTTTCTTAGTTAATTCTATGATTTCATGATTTAGGGTTAAAAACCAAAAAATGTTAAATTATGTTATTTTCAGTTCTTGTAAATCATTATAATGTTATGGTTATGGTTTTTAGTAAATATGCATGCTTTCAACAATCTGAAATCAGTTATTGGCATTCTGAACAATGGTGTGTAATTTAACTAATTCCACGATAGGTTTTAGAAAAAAATACCTGGCATGTAATGAACACATGATCTCTAGAACTCGATAAATTTGGCATGATTAGTTTTAAATATCAAAACCTCAATAAAGTAGAAATAAAACTAACTCATTCTTTAAATTCTTATATCTATTATTACTTACGAGCAGCTAGTAAATACATTTTTTCTAAATTATTTAGTACTGAGCGAACACGAGTTCTTGTTAACCCAAGTGCTAGAACTATGTTTGCATCATGGGTTAAGGGTCATTACAAGTTGAGAGTGTAACCTCAAGCCCGAATATGCTCAATATAGTGGACTCACACCAATTAGGTTCTATACCTTTGGCTGAGTAAAGGGGAATCTCCTATCTAGGGTTGTATAGTAGACTCGTTGTTTGCTTATATGATTTATGTCAGTTAAGAAAACATCCTCCATAAACATTTTTACTATGATTTGTAAATTACCCTCAAATTTTAGCTATATTGATCTACTTCTTGTTTTATAGTTTTTCCTAACTATTCATAACATGACATTACTATTGGGCCATGGTGCATCAGCTTACGTATTTCTTATTTAAAGTGCTTACCCTAGTATGGTATCAATTTTCAACAAGATTAAACTCAACAATCTCAAAAACATGGTTTGTTACATATGCATTAAGAAAAGAAAAAGAAATTTCTGATTCTGAGCTAAAAATCAGAAAAGTTAAATGGAAGTAGAATGGAACACTGAATTAGGCATGAACTCGGTCAAAGTGTTATGTAGACACGTCTTCAGCTTTGTAAATCTCTAATGGTTCTAATTGCCATTAGCTTCATTTATTGGAAAATGATAAAAATAAATAGCTATGAGTTCAAGGACATGTGTCTTAGGTATCTTGTTACATTTTTATTAAAAATTTTAATATTTTGATATTAATATGTAATGAACGATAAATAAATCCTATAATTTAAATGTACATTTTATATGAAGCTTTGGGATTAATAATTCTATAGGTGCTTCTTCCTAAATTTTCAGCTTTCCATCTGGATAGAATTTTTGGTCAAGAATGGTAAAAGGAAGAAGACATAGGGAATAATGTAAACTAAGAGCTTAAGAATAAAATGTGGAATTGTAGTACTGCCTCAAATCACAATGCCTTTAAAAATTAAGGCAATAATCTATTTATAAGTTATAAGGTAAGGCATTTCCCAATAAAGAAGCTCCACTCAAGCCCTAAAGTATTAGAACTATGGCAATCAGCCACCTTTTAATGTTATTAGTTGTGCCACTAAATATTCCTTGGTCATGCTCAGGTAATCTATATAATAATATTTGCTTATCTAAGCTTTTTATCTCTTTATTCATGTCATTAAGGATCTAATCCCTTCTCTTTGATCCTTCTCCCTCCTTCTCGACTGTATATTCTATACTCCTTTTTGCAAAGAACACTTTGTGCTTTCATGGATAATTCTCTGAAGGACTAATCCTGCCACCTTTCTTCATTTCCTTAGACCTCATCATTGATCACCACATGTTATCCACTCCTTCTCCCATATGTCCTCTTCAATTTTACCCAATATAGATAGTGCCTCCACTTTTAGGGTTTGAAGTCAATCAAAATTGTAAAGTTAAAAACAAATACTGAAAATAACTTGACGAAAAAATTGAGAAGACACTTTATGTCGCGTGAAAAGATTTGTTTCTTTTCATATTTAATACTTTGAACACGTGTCACTATACCACTAACCTAAAAATGTCACATATGATAAAGGACATCATAACCCTTTCTCATTCTCCCCATAAAATGCCTCTTTCATAATGTCTCACTAATATTTTGTATTTTTAACAGAATATTTCCATTTGTTCTCCCACCCATTTTTCAATTACTACCTATTTTTCTTATTCTTCAAATCTTCAAACCTTTATATTTATCTTTTCATACTTCTCTTCCTTAGAATATCATCACAAAAACCTTACTCTTATTCCCAATAGGTTTTATATTTGGTTCCCCAAAGAGTTCCTATTATCATCAAACCCCCAATAAAGATAGTGTATGATAATGAAGATAAAGATTCATCAGTAGATTTTTACCTTCCTTAAAAAACCCTAAGTTCTCTTGCAACTACAAGTCTTTTAATGACATGGAACCCTAAGGAAATAAAAGTTATTAATTTATGTTATATTATGTTTCCACTTAATCTTTGAGGATTACATTCTTGTCATTAAAACTGAAACCAATGGTCTTAAGAAATAGAATTCTCTCCCTTATTGTTACAAAAAACATTACTACCCTAAAGGATATATATTACCTTTTTACAATAAGCTTCAAAGATTCTTTCATTGATAAAATTATTCATTAATTATGCAAAATCTACTTGATCAACAAAGGGCAAGTTTCCCCAACCGATCGAAGAGTAGTGGCCTGATTTTGGGTTCGAGACAAGGAGACAAACCAATCATTTATCATTGATCACCTATCCTACTTTAATACACCTTATTGTCTGAGATAGTGTTGTTACCATCAAAAGTCAGGGGAAAATGCTATATTTACTGCTCTTGATAATTTCATCCTGGAATATATAGAGAGGTAGGTGTTTATTTGTACCGAGGAAGTCATCTTGGATTTTAAATTTTTAGAATCATGGAACTTCGATTGTAAGTTATCGTACACCATACTTTCCGCTCTTGCATTTGTTTCTTTTCTAATTCTTCTTCTATTTTCCAACTCTTGCTTAAAATCCTCCCTAGAAAGTTCTAGACTCCATGACAAACAAGGAGTATGTCTAGGAATTCATTATTTATGGTGAAAAATAGAAAGCAAAGTATTATGGTGAAAGCCTTTCTTTCTCTTCTTATGTATTCATTTTCATCTCTCATGTTTTGTCTATCTGAATTCTTTTTTCTCCAGGGCTCAAAAAAGGTTATTTCCATGATTCAAAAAGATTAGTTCATCAAATGCATAGAAGGAGCTCAATGTAAGATAAGCTATGTATATAGAGAAAAGAGGCAAAAACCAATGGTTTCAACTATCTAGGAAACTCTTGATGTCACAGACTAGCCATTGGAAAAGAATAAAAGTTGACTACCTCTTATAATCAATGGTAGAAGTTAAATTTCCTTTTCTCTCCCTATCAATTGGTGGTCTCACCACTGATTCGAGGTTTGTCATACCCATGGAGGAAACTATTGGTGACCAAAATATTTTAAAAGAGGTTTCAAAAAACAAAGTTATAATTATGGCTAGTTAGAGCCTTATTCAAATCAAACGACTCTGGTAATTTCACCAGTTCCTTCTACAAATACCTCTTACATGTAGAAAGAAATTTCTAGGAAGAAAAGGTGAAAATAAAATTATAATAGAAAGAAGAAGAAGAAGAAGAAGAAGAAGAAGAAGAAGAAAAAGAAGAAGAACTCTTGGTCCCAAAAGTTGTTGTCGTACCTTTTTTAGTGACTATCTGTATAAGGCCTCTGAGCCCATCCACACTCAAGGGTCCACACATCTCTCTCCATATATCAAAAGAAATAAGTTTTTTCCTTGAATCTTGGATCTCCTAATAAGACATGAAAACCATATAGAATAACACCCACTCCGACCTTCTCTATGAGGCCACTTATATCTTCGCTCAAGTGAGTTGGTTTTATGACTATATTTCTTACATTTACTTCCCCTTATCTACACTATGATACATGTATTGTTTATATGTTTACACAATGGTTTTTGAGATACTTCTTCAATTGGAGGAAAATAAAAATCCTTATCATTTTATTGGAGCCATTTAAAAGAATATGTCAATGTTGTGTATTACAGGCACTGAAATATTAAAGTTTGGTTGACTTAGGAAAGGATGACCTCATTCATTAAAATGCACGACTAACCTTCAAACTGACTGCTCTCCAAGTTAAGGAGACGGTATGGAAAGGAGATTAAGGCCTCTCTTTTGAAGAAAGAAGATATTGTTGAGTAGGCCTCCTTTATGAGTGCAACAAGGAAGTGTGTGATATGATGGTTGATTCTTTTAAAAGGAAATGTCAAATTTAAAGATAGAGTTGGCCTCTCTTTCTCTAAAAGTTCTTAAAGACAACCCTTATTTGAGAGGGTGGAATAACTGGAAAAAGATAATGAGGTAAGAAGGGCTAGGAGATTACATGTAACTTGAATTATGTCCCCAAAAAATGTTTTAGATATGGAAGGCTAAACTTTATATTTTGTAGGTATTGAAAGCTTACTCCCCTACTATTCATAGGAAATCCAACAAGCCTGATATCTAACTCTAAGAAGGTTATAGAATTAACTATCAAAGATCTTGCCCCCACCTCTAGAAATAATATCCATATTAAAATGGCAAGGATAGTGTTGAGTACTCTAAGATGACAATTTTAGCAATAGATTTCTTTTTTTTATTTTTTAACCTTATCATTTAGGAAGGCTTAGTAATGATTAAACTTAGACCTATGATCTACAAATTCATGTCATTCTCTAGTATTTTGAAAGGAGTTAGATAAAGTCAGCAAAAGAAATGGCAATGGAAGAAGAAAGGATTTTCAATTTAAGATTCTCGCTTATAAAAATACGTACTAAATAAAGGACTTGTGGGTTAGGTAAAACCTTTTTTGAGAGTAAATATTTATAAAGGAAAAAGTCTAAATCCAAAGTTTTTTTTCAATGTTTATGCTTTAAAATCAAGAGTTGGTATATATTATTTATTTTTACTCCCTTCCTAAGACCAAATTTACCTACACAAGGAAATTACTATCAGCTTCTTTCTCATACAATAATCTTTTCTTTCTTTCCCTTTTATTATGTCATCCTAAGAAATATATCATAGAGTTTTCTATGACTAAGAGGTATAGAAAGAGAGGTCATCCCTTAATTAAAAAAAAGTACCATGACCAAATAATCAGAAAGATAGGTCTTAATCATCTTTAAAGCACTCTACATAGTTAGTCGGGGCATTATTCTACTCCTTTTCTTCGTTATAATAATCTTGAAAATAGTCTCACAAAAGGGAGTGAGTTGTGTGATGAACCTATTGTATACTACCCAAGAATCCTCTTCTTTCTTTCTTTTCTATCCATTCGCTTTTTGGGGAATGAGCATAACTTTAACTAGTAACCAGTGCCCAAATATTTTATATTTTCTAGATCATGAACTCACTCCTGACTATTCATATTCATGGCTCATTCATAATCAAGGATCTAACCTCCTAATCAATTCTCTAATGGTTAAGTCTTTTGGATTTTAATCCGATCATCATTGATTTAAGATAAAGTATTATATAAATGAATATGAAATGTTTTTCATTTATGACTTAACTTTTCATTACATGATTTTATGACCGCGTTTGAGTTTTCATTTTGAGAGATCAATTGAAAACTTTCACATGTATATAAAACATCGGAATTAGGTCATTGTTTGTGCTCTGTATACAATTATTAGTTCATTTAGTCTTCTATACTTGTTCTGCATTCCCTTAGTATCAATGACAATCCATAGTGCTTTGCTTTCGGGGATCATAGGAGGTATCTCTCCCCTAGTGTTTATTCTTGTAGCATGATAATTTGAACACAATAGTTATTTATGTTTAGGTTACATATTCCTAAAATTCTTGATTCTTCCCTCATTATAAACTTTACCAAAAAAACCATATTGGTATAAAAACTAGTCAAAGAAAAAACGAGTGTAAGATCCACATGTTTTCTTGAACTTTTTCAACAATAGTACCTTTATATATGACTAATATTCTATTTACTTTATAGTAATTTGTCGATAATGTCTTCTAGTTAGTAGGCACCATTTTTAGTATGTCTACTACTTTGTATGTGCCTTTTTAGTTCGGATTTATAATTTCTACGATAGGATCTCAAATGTTGAGAGTCACTTTTTGAAGAATCAGATCTTCGACCTTAAAAAGTTAAAGATTAGTTCAATGGATGTAATATCTTTCCGTTCTTTGCTTTGGGGCCATCATTCATACGACAACTTCTCTTTGCTCATCCAACAAATCCAAATAACCTAATATATCTTCATAATATTTCTCATTGTTACTATGTCAGAATCTGATTCTTGGTTCACCAACTTCTACAAAAATCAATGCTTTTGTGCAATACACTAATGAGAAAGTCATCTCATCAATGTTGTACTTCATTTTTTTCTGATGTGACCATAGAAAGTCGAATAATTCATTAGTCTAATTTCCTTTGGCATCTTCTAATCTTTTCTTAAGATTCAACATTAATATCTTATTGTTCGATTTGTCTAGTTTTTAACATTTGGGTGATATGGTGATAAAGTAATCCTTTTGATCTACATCCTTGTAAGTAATTTGGTTGTCTTTGCCCTGATGAATTGCAGGCAATATTGCATGGGGTCCCATTTGGGATTCCAAAATGGCAGATTAATTATCCCAAATGAACGCTATCAGGTTGACTCTTGAATTTGTTTAAATTATCCTACTCAATCCATTTAGAGAACTAGTTAATCATTATCAATGAACTACATCATTGTAAGGAATTTGGTTGTCTTTGCCTTGATGAATTGTTGGTCATTATTGCATGGGATCTCCTTTAGTATTCCAAAATGGTAGATTATATTATCTCGTGTAAGCTCTATCACCTCAACTCTCAAATTTGTTTGAAATATCCTACTTTAATCCATTTAGATAAATAGTCGGTCAATATCAATAAGAATTTTACAAGTTTGAAAGTCAATGACAATGGTTTGACAATGTCCTTCCTTACTTCTTAAAAGGCCACAGCACCGCTAGCAGATGCAAAATCTCCCTTGGTTAATGACCCATCTGGGAAAAATACTGATAGTTGTCACATCTTTATACAAATTCTATTCCAACTTTCGAGGTCCAATAATATCCTAGCCATATGTCACAACCCAAGACCGTGCTCAAAGTCACGAGTGATCCTAATCTAACCCATGGCCTGGCATAACACTAAAAATACTAAAGAAGTAATACACTAAGCGAAAGCTAAACTGAAAAGAATTGATAGTAAAAATAATGAAATCAATATTTACTATCAAACTATGACTATCTGAAATACTCAACAAGATAAAAACATAACATTTTGTTTATTTGAAAGCCTCTACCTCATATGAGTTGCTGGGACAAGCCCCTAACTAACTGCAATCGTCTGAAAATAAATAAAGGGAAATATTGAAAATAAATACTAATAAATAGTCCCCAAATAATGAGAACTCATACAAATATTACTATTGATATCATACAAAAACATTCGAAGCTCAATTTGGATATTGAGCGTTGGAACCTATATTATAAGACAATATAGCACAGGAAAAGTATATGATCAGTACATGAAATATACTGAGTATGTAAGATGAGAAATAACTAACATAAACTGAGCATAATGCATGAAAAATGGTGGAATGATTCAAGACCAAGTATAAACATGTGCTGAATGATAAGCTGAATAACTTAATACAAGGTCATACAAAATCTAAGACTGAAACATAAGTTGTGGACTATGGGAGATAACATTAGCAGACGTACCCCAATATAATCTGACTAGGGTCCAACCAATATCCCTAATTGTATGGGTGTTCAATACCTTGCTAAGGGTAGATCATTAGCTGGCGTGGATCCACTAAACTAGTGGCCTAAAGGACTAGGGTGCCAGTCCTAATCTAAAGGGCGACCTCTTATAACCTACGGTGGCATATTAGTTTTAGAACTCAGGTACTCTTACTAAAGGTCTTAGTCCTAACTGATGGGTGATCCTTCATCCCTACGTTCGTACAATGCAAAGTATTACTCCCAACTAAAAGACACCGATAACTGATATGCTAAATATAATAGTATTCTGAAAATAATGATATATATGCATAATCTGAAGTACTCAAGAACCCGTAAACTAATGTATTCATGAATTCCTAGGTATCAAGTATTCATAACCCACTAGCTTTGAAGAATACAACTAAACATGACAATATCAAAATATAAACATGATAGGGAATTTCATAACTCAAACCCAAGAATTAACAACTTTATCAATATAATGTGATTTCATGTTTTTGAGTATGCAAAGATGCTTAAACTTATGGTAAACACATATTTATGGTTTATTTCAAGAAATAAATTGAAGAATTATGAGACTCATGCTTTTCATGGAACCCTAAACTTGAGGAGTTAAATTTAACTTGAGTATATGGTGATCTTTAGGACCTAATGGGTGAAAGGAGACCCACTGATGAAATCCCACATACCTGAAGATGAAATCCTTGAAGAATTCCTTAGAATTTGATCTTGAAATTGAAAACCCTAATTTGGCCTTTGGAGAAGACAATCGCCTATTGTCTCTGTTTAAAAGTAAGTGTCGATTTATTTAAAGTTAATGAGGGATTTAGGTTGATTTAGCCTTATCTTCCAACCTTAGGATAGATAAAACAATGTCGTTTTGGGGATAAAAGAGTGGTAAAATGCCAAAAATCCCCATTTAAAATGTGTAGAAAATTTCTTGAAGCAATGTGATGACTCAGGCTATGACTCATATGGTTTGACCACGAGTCGTGGCCTAGAGTCGTGATCAGAGGACCTAAATTTTGGTTTCCTACTGTTATGAAAATGGATCCTTTTGATGACATGTGTAGTCTGATAATGAGTCATCACAAACGGTCCTAGTCAAAGGAATCAAAACCTTGGTTTCCCACTACTGTGACAACAACTACACCTAATGATTCGTTTAGACTTATAATGAGTCATATCCTAGGTTCAGTATCGCTGGACTGCATTTTCTGGTTCTTCACTATCGTCATGACAAGCCTTCATAATAAATCCTTTACATAGACAATGAGTCATTGTCAGAGGCAACATCACTGGCAGTTTGACAGTGCCCTAGTAAATTAGCCATAACGTTTTCCCCCAATATCGGATTAAGACAAGACTAGTGGCACTGGAAAGCTAATTCAATTGTCAATATGTTGGTGGATATAAAGCTCAATAACTTAGGGTATTACAATATCTTCTCTTTGGGATCATTCATCCCCAAATGAAATTGACTAAGCAAAACACTAGGAGGAACTACAATTTGACACTGAACTCCTACGAGTTGAGCAATGATTTGATAACTTAATCTACAATTGTTACATGGATAGAACCAAACTCATGAATGCAGGTTATGATATAAAAATAGTTGGGTGGTGTGACATAGAATAGAAAGAATTAATTAATTAAATGAACTATTACCTCAAGTTGGGACTGAGTTTGAAGAGAAAAGGTGGGGGTACTTGGTCATCATATCTACCTCTATTTCCCAAGTAGATCCCCGAACTAACTGATTTCTCTACAGAACCTTTACTAAAGTGACCCTTTTGTTTCTTATCTTATAAATCTGATGATCAAGGATCTCAATTGGGATTTCTTCATAAGAGAGAATAACTTTGTATTTCTTTAACAAGGAAACATGGAAGACTAGATGCATTGATGCTAACTTTATTGGCAACTTCAACTTGTAGGCTACCTAACTATATCGACTCAAGACCTTATAAGGACCAATATAGCAGGAACTAAGCTTTCCTTTCTTACCTACTATCTTTACCCCTTCCATGTATGAAACCTTTAAGTAGGAAAAATATCCAATATCAAACTCAAGCTCCCTTCTCCTTAAATCTGCATAAGATTTCTGACAACTCTGGCAGTTTTCAGCCTTTCTCTAATCAGTTGAACTTTTATCATTGCCTCCTGTACTTAATCTGGCCCTATTAAAGCAACTTTACCAACCTCAAACCAACCAATAGGATATTTACACCTCCTAATATAAAGCATTTCATACTAGTCTATTAGAAAACTTGAGAGGTAGCTGTTATTATAAGCTAACTTAATCAAGGGCAAGTGATCATCTTAACTAGACTTGAAGTTAATCACACACACTCTTAATATGTTCTCTAAGGTATGAATGGTCTTCTTTACCTAGCCATCTTTCTGTGGGTGAAAAGCTATACTATTATAAACTTAGGTACCAAGACCCATATGAAATGTCTTCCAAAATCGAGAGGTAAACTAAGTACCTCTATCTGAAATAATAGTCAAAGGGACTCTATGAAGTTTTACTAGCTCCGTTAGATAATTTTTAGCATAATCTTCAGTTGAATCAAAAGTGCTAATTGGTAAGAAATGGGTTGAGTCTGTCATTCGGTCCACAATAACCCAAATAGAATCATGATACTGAAGGATACGAGGAAACCGTTTAATGAATTCCATATTCACTACTTCACACTGTTAAGTAGGAATGTTGATTTCTTGAAGCATACCAACGGTCTCTGTTGCTTAACCTTAACCTGCTGGCAATTCTGACACTTAGCCACAAATTTTGCAATATCCTTTTTCATGCCATTCCCCCAATAGACTACCTGGAAATCGTGATGCATCATTGTAGCTCCTGGGTGAATAGACTATTGAGAACTATGAGTATCTGTTAGCTTTCACTGTGTCAAATCATCCACATTTGGAACACACAGTCCTCCCTAACAGTGAAGAAAACCATCTCCCCCTTCGGACAAAACCTCAACCTTTTGATTTTGGACTACATCTTTTAACCTAAGTAAAATAGGATCAGTATCTTGGTTTTCGTTCACCTCAGCTACCAATGAAGATTCTGAACCATTTTGAAGTAAGACATTACCTTTGGTTAAATTAACCAACTGAATGTCAAACATTGCAAGCTAGTGAACCTCACGAACTAACTTTTTTCCTCATCCTTAACATAAGCAACACTCTTTATAGACAACCTGCTAAAGGCATAGGCCACAACATTGGTCTTACCCGAGTGGTACAAAAAACTCATATCATAGTCCTTCAATAAGTCTAGCCATCTTCTCTAACAAATATTTAGATATTTTTGGTTGAACATATACTAAAGGCTCTTGTGATCAGTGAACATATCAACATGAACCCCAAAAATATAATGCCTCCAAATCTTTAAGGCAAAGTAACTACTGCCAACTCAAGATCATGAGTCAAGTAGTTCTTCTAATAAGGTTTGAGTTATCTAGAGGTATACACTATAACCTTACCCCACTGCATCAGCACATAACTAAGACCAGCTCTTCAAATATCATAATAAATAAAAAAACATCTAAACCCTTTGGTTGAGTCAAAACAGGAATGGATGTGAGTCGAGTCTTTAGCTCCTGAAAACTCTTCTCATAAGAATCTGACAACTGGAATTTGACTTTTTTCTAGTCATTCGGGACATGGGATAAATAGTCGAGTAAAATCCTTTAATAAACCATTTGTAGTAACCACCTAAACCCAAGAAACTCCTAATATCTAATGGAAAGATGGGTTTAGGCCAATTCCTTACTGCTTTAGTCTTTTGAGGATCCATTCAAATGCTTTCACCAAAAATAATATGACCAAGGAATGCTACTGATTTCAACTAAAATTCACACTTGCTACACTTAGCAAATAGATGGTGATGTTTAAGAGTATGAAAGACAATCATTAAGTGATCTATGTGGTCATCCTTACTTTGAGAATAAATAAGGATGCCATCAATCAAAACTATAAGAAACATATCTATGTACTGTTTGTACACCCTATTCATCAAATCTATAAAAGCTGCAGGAGCATATTTCGTCCAAAAGAAAAACAATAAATTTAAAGTGACCATACCGAGTTTTGAAGGTTGTTTTGAAAATGTCACTCTCTCTGACTCTGAGATGAAGGTAGATTGATCCAAGGTCTATCGTAGAAATAATTAGCACCCTAAAGTATTTTGAACAAGCCAACAATCTTGGAAATGGGATACTTATTCTTGACTGTGACTTTATTCAACTGATAGTAGTCGATGCACATACTGAGATAACCATCTTTCTTATGGATGAAGAGAACTGGAGCACCCCATGAAAATACACTAGGCCTATTCTAGGAGATCTTTAAATAGTTTCTTAAATTCCTTTAGCTCTACTGGAGCCATTGTAATAAGTAATGACCTTTCAAGTCATTTTCCATATTTTTTCTCACTTTTGCAGTTAAAGCTTTTCAATAGCTACCCTAAGCCAGTTATGACTTAATGGAACTGAAAGTTTGATTATTAGGCAATTCGTTTGGTTTTTAGAGCCAATTCCCTATTTTGAAGTCTTCATTGGTTCCAAATGACCACCGAGGAAAAACTTTAATCAAACGACATTAGATGCAAATTTTGACTACTCCAGTAGCTCTAGAATGCCAATTTTATGCTAGATGGACCTTTGTTTAGGGTCCTGAGGAACCTGGGCTTATTTCGACATATGGGTTAGAACGTTAAGAAATTAAAATAAGGTATAGGACCCATATTTTTTCAAAATGACCTCATATGGAAATTTTGATAGAAATTTTAACTAGACATGTTGAATTTGGTATAGTTACATAGTTTTTCTTCATATATAGGGTTACGTAGTTTGTTTGCGTATATGGGATTCCGAATGAATCCCGAGGGCTTGGCGGAGACTTTCCAAGTCCTAGTTGTAAGTGGTTCACCTGTGATCGTGGGCCATTTATCATGGTAGTGATCAATCAGCACCAGCAAATTCCACAATTATGACACTTTAAGTCATGGATGTGACTCCTTGGACTTTCACCTGCACCGCGATTGTGGTGGGGAAATATCGCGATAGCGACTTCTGCCATTGATGCCATAAATGGTGATTATGATTGTTGGGTCGTGATAAGGAGACCCAAGAACCTGGTATGTGTATAAATAGACCCTCTGGTAATGATTATTCCCATTCTTCATCCATTTCAATTGAGTTAAAACCCTAAATTAGAGAGAAAGCTTGAGAGTAACTCTTGTAGGTGATTTTGGAGCATAGATGTTAATTGATTACGCGATTTTTATTCAAATATCATGTAAGAATCCTCTAATTTACTGTTAAATTTTCGTATTTCTTATTCTAAAATCCAAAAACTTAGAGGCCTGACCTTATCCCCAAATTAGCTCAGAATTCACCCATTTTTAGGGTAATAATTCCTTGATCATGAGGGAGTTTCGGAAATATGATTTTCCATAAATGGGACCCTTATGGGATTTTGGGTGATTTTTGAACCTGAAGCACAATAGTACAATATGAGTATCATTATTCTCGTATTAATGAGTAGAATGTGGTTTTGATGGATGTCATGACCCAAGGCTACCCCATAGTCGCGACAACGGTGCTTACAGTCACAAGTAACCATAAGCTAGCCCATGAGCGGGTACATGCTGTAAGCATTTAGTAAAGGAGTAATATGATACATGAGCAAAAGATACATTGATAAGGTAATGTAAAATTGAATACTGGAATATGTATCAAAACAAGTTTGTACTATCTGATAACATACTAGAAAACCAAACTGTCTATCTAAATTAATTGGTAAACTAAAATAACTAACTGACTGTCTAACTTATTGTCAGAAAGCCTCTAAAAATCATGAGAAATTAATGGGATAGGCCCCTAACTAACTCTAGATTACTGAACATAAAGAAATATTGAAATAACTAGGATAAAGAAATCATGTCATCAATGGATGAGGACTCACAATTGCTACTGCTGAGTAACGCTGAGCTGTCTAAGAATGATTGGGAAAATGAGCATCCGAATCTATGTTAATAGACAACATAGCAAAAATAAAAGTGTGTGGTTAGTACTTTGTACGTACTGGTACATGAGATGAGGACTAGCTAAAATGCATGAGATAATTGGGCATGAATGCATAAACATGTAATATCTGAGAATGTAAAACCAAGCATAAACATATTTCTGAGATAATTTGTAATCTGAAAGACTGAATTTTCTATACCTGGATAACTAAAATCCATTTGCTTTGGTCTAGTGAACCTGAGTTGTGACATGCTAAATACTTACTGACACTATGGGAGGTATCATATAACTGACATGCCCGAATCTAAGCTAATTAGGGTCCAACCTATAACCCTAGTTGGATGGGTGTCAGTACCTTACCATGAGTACTAACACTGGCTATGTGGATCCACTAGATTGATGTCCTGAAGGACCAGGGTGTCAAGCCTAAACGACGGGTGACAACTGAGAGGAAGTCAAGCCTAAATTGATGAGTGGCCCTTTATATCTTACTCTGGCTATGCTGTTCTGGAGTATAGAGATTGCTACTAATGACTCTTCCTAACTTATAGGGGAGCCGACATCCCTGCATTCACTCGGTGCTAAATCCTACACCCAACTAAATTGACACTGGTACTGAACTGGACTAAGTTTAACTGAACATTATTTTCGAAGGTGCTCATCATGATTACATCAACTAAGTAAAATAGTAATATCCATGGTTTAACAGAATCATTGCTTGAAAATCTAAAATTATGTAAATCACATAGGTATCGGGTGTTCATAACCTACCAGCACTGAATGACCATAAAATATGATAACAAAGCTTTAAGACTATAGTATAGTATCATGTTCAAAGACTCAACACATAGACATTTCTTCAAATGTGTGAGAATCATGAACTTGAATATGGGAATATCTTAAAACATGGGAAAACAGCATGATTACATGACTAAGATCATACCTTGATAATATGACATGAAATTTACTTGAATATGATATGGGAGATTGAAACATATAGCATGGTTAACCTAAATTTTCATGGAATCATTCTTGAACATGAATTGAGTCAGACTACTAAGGAAATACAAGAAGTTAATTCATCTTGAAAATACAAAATTTCATAATAAGAGAAATATCTATTCTTTAGTTGAAAAGAGGGTTTTTGGGCTCCATGGGTTACAAGGACCCTGGATGAACATCCCACGTAATTGAATAGCTAGATTTTTGAGGATTTCTTGAGAGTTTCTTAAACTTGGCAGCTTGAACTCTTGATTTCTTACAGATTGACCTTGGATTTTCTTCTTTGGAAGGAGGAGGGTTTCTAATGAGTGATTTTGAGAGAAAGGGGCATACCCCTAAGAACTCCCCAAATCGTGTTATAGACGAATTAGGTTGAGGAAAAATACCTAATTTCCCCTTATCTCAATGACCAAGGAGATGGACGCACAACATGTAACGTGCCACGACCCCTAGCAAATTGGGAATGGCCTCGCGCCACAACCCTCAATCCCAGGGAGTAGGCCTCGCCCGCAACCCCAGCAAAGTAGGAATAGCCCTCATGTCGCGGGCCTATCACGAGGGCTTGCTATTTTAGCCATCCAAACAAGCCCCAAAATCCATCTAAAAATCCAAAAACTCTCCCAAGACATACGTTTAACATCCCTAAGCATGAAACAACTGAAAAAACAATGTCTCAGGGTTGGGAAAGCCAAAATAAAAATCCATAAAGTTTAGGGGTCTTGAAATGACTAAGTCCTCAACACTTAGTGAAATTTTCAAGCCTTGGATACCTGAAGCATGTAACTAAGATCTTAATCAAGCTTATAATACTATGGGGCATTATAGTATCTCCCTCTTAGGAACATTCATCCTCAAATGAGACTATGTAGACTGAGAATACTAAAGCAACTGAGATCATATACTGAACATGCATGACTTGGAACATGATTACACAACTGAGTCTGAAGCCTGATGCATGAACTAAACTGATTTCATGAATGCATTGAATGACATAAGAATGGTTACATAGCTAAAAATGAGAACAAAATTGAGTCAATCTAAGGAAGATCATTACGCCAAGCTGAATCTAACCTTGCAGAGAAAAAGATGAGGGTACTTGGTTAGCATATTTGCTTCTACTTCCTAAGTTGCTCCCTCAACAGACTGATTCTGCCATAGAACTTTGACCAAGGTAACTTTTCTATTCCTTATTCTATGAATCTAATGATAAAGAATCTTAATTGGGACTTCTTTGAAGGAAAGGCTATCCTGAACGTCCATACTTTCTAAGGGAACAACAACAGCTGAATCACCAATATATTTCTTTTAAAAAGAAACATAGAACACTAGATTCACTGATGCCAAATCTGCAGGCATCTCAAGCTCATAAGCAACCTTCCCAAAATTGTTCAAGATTCTATAAGGGCCAATATAGTGGGGACTGAGTTTCCCTTCTTGCCAAATCTCTTCACTCCCTTCATGGGCAAAATTTTCAAATAAACTAAATCACCTACCTCAAACTCAAGATCTCTTGTCCTTATTCTGCATAATATTTTTGATGACTTTGGGCTATTTTCAGCCTGTCCAAAATCAATAGAACTTTCTCTATTACCTCAAGCACTGAATTTGGCCCTACCAAAGAAGCCTCGCCTGCTTCAAACCAACCAATGGGAGATCTATATCTCCTTGTATTGAGAGCCTCAAATGGAGCCATCTGAATACTAGAGTAATAGCTATTATTATAAGCATACTCAATAAAAGGCAGGTGTTCTTGCCAACTACCTTTAAAGTTAATAACACACGCCCTCAATATGTCCTCCAAAGTCTAAACGGTCCTCTTTGCCTGACCATCTATCAAAGGATAAAAAGTTGTGCTCCGATGAACTTGGGTACCAAGACCCTTCTAAAAAGCTCTCCAAAAGTGATAAGTAAACTAAGTACCCCTATCTGAAATGACAGATAACAGAATCCAATACAACTTATCCAACTCCTTAAGATAAAGCCTGGCATAATCCGCAGCTGAGTACGAAGTAAGAACTGGTAAAAATGGGTTTACTTGGTCATTCTATCTACAATGACCCAAATCAAATCATGTTAGCAACTCATACAAGGCAACCCTATCATAAAATCCATGTTTACCACTTCTTACTTCTAAGTAGGGATGCTAAACTCCTACAATGAACAACTTTGGTGCTCAACCTTAACCTGCTGACAATTTGAATACTTAGCCAGAAACTGTTCGATGTCCCTTTTTATACCATTCCACTAATAGATATCCTGCAAATCATGGTACATTTAAGTGGCTCCAGGTTGAATAGAATACAGAGCACCATGTACTTCTACAAGTATTCATTATCTCAACCCATCAACAAACGGAACACATAACCTGCCCTAACAATGATGCACAGCATGTTCCCCTTGGGAGAAAACTTCTACTTTCTGATCTCTAATTGCCTTCTTAAACATAACCAAACTAGGATCCCTATCTTTTTTTCCTTCACTTTGACAACCAATGAATATTTTGAACTATTATTTACCCATACACTACCTTCAGCAGAATCAACCAACCTAACACTAAATCTAGTAAGCTGATGAACCTCGCTGACTAACTTCTTTTTGTGTTCCTCAACATGAGCAACACTACTCATAGACAATCTACTAAGGGCATCTTCCACTACATTGGCCTTGCCCAAATAATACAACACACTTTTATCATATTTTTTAACAACTCAAGTCACTTTCTCTGGTGAAGATTCAGATCTTTCTACAAGAACATGTATTGTAAACTCTTATTGTCAGTGAACACATCAACATAAACCCCATAAAGACAATGCCTCCAAATCTTTAAAGTGAAAACAAAAACTTCCAACTCAAGATCACGGGTAGGATAATTCTTTATTCATAGGGTTTAAGTTATCTAGAGGCATAGTCTATGAACTTGCCTCTCTACATCAAAACAAAACCAAGACCAATTCTAGAAGCATCACATTAAAATACAAACTCATCTAAACCATCTGGCAAAGTAAAAATTGGGGTGGAGGTGAGTCGAGTCTTCAAATTCTAAAATTCCTCTTGGAAGAATCTGACCATTAAAATTTAACCTTTTTCTGAGTCAATTGGAGACATAGGGGATATAATAGAAGAAAAACCTTCAACAAATCATCTGTAATAGCCATCCAAACCAAAAAAACTCCTTGAACACCCTACTCATCAAGTCCATGAAAGCTGCAGGGACACTAGTTGGTCCAAAAAACATAATTAGGAATTTGAATTTACCATACCGAGTTTTGAAGGTTTTCTTTAGAAAGTCACATTCTCCGACTCAAACCTGATGGTAGCCGGATCTGAGGTATATATTAGAGAAGTAATTGGCACCCTAAAGTTAGTCGAACAAGTCATCAATTCTGGGAAGTGGATACTTATTTTTGATGGTCACTTTACTCATCTGATGGTAATCGATGCATAGTCTGAGAGAACCATCTTTCACTTATATCATGCTAAGAGTCAAAGTTTGCTTATAAAATATTCCTTTGATTTCACTCTTTCATAGATGGCAAGGAAATGTGCTACTGCTACATGAGATAAAGGTCCCACGACTATGCCTAGGGATCCTACTCCTACTAATGGAAAACCTAAAGGTCGTGGACAGCCTATAGATGAGTCCCCAATAAGGGGCTAAGAAATAGGGCCTTCACCATACCTTATACTCTCTCCTTAATTAGACATTTCTTTACCCTATCCAGTAGTGGGCAGGGACCAGCCCAGG
This sequence comes from Capsicum annuum, assembly GCF_002878395.1. Lineage (NCBI taxonomy): Eukaryota > Viridiplantae > Streptophyta > Magnoliopsida > Solanales > Solanaceae > Capsicum > Capsicum annuum. The sequence continues at coordinate 52,426,125 of NC_061117.1, forward strand.
CTCCACCAGGGTTTATTTCTTCATTAGTTCTTGGAGATTATTTAGTTTAATTTTTAGTGTTAGTTGGGGGTGCCCTATCTAATGGTGAACAGTCTATAGATTAGAGTGGTACTAAGGCGGAGACGCATATTGTAGATGCAACTCCCAAAGTTGAGGTCCCTCCTGCACTGGTAGTTATTCAGCTAGTGGTTTCCCAACCTACTATGTTTGTTGAGGAGCTGAAGATGTTCGCTTGAATCTTAAGGTTGGCTCCACCTAGGTTTTTTGGTTCTCTGGGAGAGGATGCGTATGAGTTTTTGATTGCTTGTGAGGATAGGTTCTGTAATTTGGGCCTTTTTTTCCTTTTTCTTTTTAATCCCTCACACAAAAGAATCCTCTCGTAATTTAGGCCTTGTTGAGACTCATGGTGTGTATTACACCATATTTTATTGGATTTGGCTAATCAACATTGGTGGAGAGGTTATTTGGATTCTAGACAAACTAGATCTTCTCCTTTGATATGGACTCATTTCTCTGAGATGTTCTTAAAGAAGTACATGCCCCGTAGCCTTAGGGATCTCTTGAGAGATTAGTTCTCTAGATTAGAGCAAGGAACCATGATATTTGCAGAGTATGAGGATCATTTTCATGAGTTGGCTAGGCATACTACTTCTATTCTGGACACCGAGTATGAGAGAGTTTGCTACTTTGTTTGAGGATTGATATTTAATCTTCGCATATATACTCATAGTTTGGTTGCAGTGGATAGGTATTTTTCTTAGATTTTGGATCATGCTCAGGTAATGAAGGAGATGCATCTTGAGGCCCAAGAAGACAATGATAAAAGGCCTAGATATCAGGGCAGTTTCAATGTGACCCATAGTATTCTCAATTCAGATGTAGTAGTTCTCATGGTGGGTATTCCCCGTGTCCATCCTATCATCCTTAGAGTCAGACTAATCGATCGATTAGGCAACTCTTTATATTACTAATAGAGGCTACTCGAGTGTAAGTGATCACCCTAGTCGGGTTAGCAGTCAGTCTTTGGGGGTTCATTTTTTGGCTATTTTAGTTATGGTGGTTACTCTGGGTCAAATGGATCTGTTGTTTAGGATTCACCCAAACATTATTGTTGACACAATACAGAAATATACTAAGCTCAATCTAGAAGTTCAGCATCGAAATCTATATTATAAGACAATATAGCGTAGGAAAAGTATGTTATTAGTACTTTGAATGTAATGAGTATGTAAGATGGGAAATAACTAACATAAACTGAGTATAATACATAAAACATGGTGAAATAATGTAAGACCAACATTAAACATATGTTGAATGATAAGCTAAACAATTGAACACAAGGTCACAAAAAATCTTAGACTAAAACATTAATTATGGATAGTGGGAGCTAATATTAACTAAAATACCCCAATCTAAGCTAACCAGGATCCAACCTGTAGCCCCAGTTAGATGGTTTTTTAGTATCTTTCCAAGGGAACAAGCACTAAATAGTGTGGCTCTATTAAACTAGTAACGAGCACTAAATAGCGTGGATCCATTAAACTAGTGTCCAAAAGGACTAGGGTGTCAGTACTAATCTGGTGAGTGACCCTTTATAACCTATGGTGGTGCCATAGTTCTGGAACTTAGGGAATTCTACTAAAGGTCTCAGTCCTAACTGATGGGTGAGCCTTCATCCCTGCAATGCTCAGTGCTAAGTTTTACTGCCAACTGAAAGACATTAATAACTAATATGCTCAATATAATAGTATTCTAAAAATAATTATATATATATTCATAATTTGAAGTATTCAAGAATATGTAAATAGATGTATGCATAAATTCCTAGGTATCGAGTGTTCATAACCCACCAACTCTGAAGACTGCAACTAAACATGACAATATCAAAATATAAACATGATAGAGAATTTCATAACTCAATCCCAAGAATTAACAATTTTACCAATATAATGGGATTTCATATTTATGAGTATGGAAAGATGCTTAAAGTTATGGGAAACACATATTCATGGTTTAATTCAAGAAATAAACTAAAGAATTATGAGACTCATGCTTTTCATGGAACCCTAAACTTGAAGGGTGAAATTTAACTTAAGAATATCATTGATCTTTGGGATTCAATTAGTGAAAAGATACCCATTGATGAAATACCACATAACTAAGAATTCTTTGGAATTTGATCTTGAAATTGGAAAACCCTAATTTGGTCTTTGGAGAAGACAATCACCCATTTTCTCTGTTTAAAACTAAGCGTCGATTGATACTTGAGTAAATAAGGGATTTGTGATGATTTAGCCTTATATTCTAGCCTTAGAGATTGATAAAATGACATAGTTTTGAGGTTAAAAGAGTGGGAAAAGATCAATAATCCCCTTTTAAAATGTTTAGAAATTTTCTAGAAGTAGTCAAGATGAATCATGCTACGACTCGTATGGTCTGAGCACGAGTCATGTCCTGGAGTCATGTTCAGAGGACATAAATTTTGGTTTTCTACTATTATGACAATGGCTCCTTCTGACGACTTGTGTACTCTGATAATGAGTCATCATGAAGGTTCATAATCCAAGGGATTAGAACTTTGGTTTCCCTCTGTTGTAACAACGAATTCACCTGATGACTCATTTAGACTGATAATGATTCATATGTTGGGGTTATCATCACTGGACTAAATTTTCTGGTTATTCACTGTCGTCACAATAAGCCTTCTTTATAACTCATTTAGACTTCCAATGAGTCATCGTCAGAAGCATTATCACTGGTAGGTTGATAGTGCCTTAGTAAGTTAGCCATAACATTTTACTTGATATCGAGTTAAGGCAAGACTGGTGGTGTTGGAAAGCTAATTTAACTGTCTCTATGTTAGTGTTTCTAGAGCTTTAAAACTTAGGGTATTTCACCTTATCATCATAAGGATAAGAGAATTTGCTCTAGAGTGACTGTTGCATATTTTTGGTGTATTTATCTCATTATGCAGTTGGTTTCTCTTAATCCAAAACAACTCACTATTACCCTAAATATGTCCTTCTATACAAGTTCCCATCTATAAGAAACTTATTTTCCTAGCCCTGAGAGCCTAAGAAGCTTTTGATTGTTTTGGGTAGTTTCCCCATCCTTCATGTGCTTGACAAAATCAATAAGCCAAAACCATACAACATTCATCAAGTTTACTTCTCTATGTTTAGATTCCTCTAGTATTGAATGCAATAAATATATACTAAACCACTCGCAATTTCATCTACTATCAAAGCTTACAAATAAATGAGGGTGTATTTTTTATGTTCTTATCCTTAGGATTTGAGACTATATCCCTTTATTGAATTGGGGCAAGGCTACTTTAAACTTGCTCAAGTGTGTCAGCATCATTTTTTCCTTATGTCCCATGAACATGTTCACAACTATTTAGGAGTCACAACTGATTTGGATTATCTTGGAAGCAAGTCCTCGAGTTATTTAATACATACAAGAATGTCCTTATACCCGTCCTCATTATTAGTAAGTAGAGTACACTTTATTGCTAGTCTAAGTCTCTTCCAGTTAAGAGTTACTATAATATCACTAACTCGATGCCCTTCACATCTGAATTTTCATCATATATTAAGTCCCAAAACTAAATAAATTTGTAGAGGTGAGGATGTCCTTTTTCATTACTTAAGGAGTCATCCTCGGAATAAAGTCAGTAACAAAGTCAGGTAAAACTTGACACTTGATGGAAGTGTGAGGCTTATACTAGATATCTAATTCATTGACCACTTTTCCCATCTCCCAATAATTAGAGCTTATAGAGGAGATTATGTAATTGATATATTGTTACCACGACAATAGAGTGGCTTTGAAAATATGACCTTAGTTTTTGAGAAACTAAGGCTAACTTTTCCAAATTTGAATATCGACTATCCGCACTCAACATACTTCTGCTCAGATGATAAATAGGGCATTATGTACCTTTCTCTTATCAAACAAGCACCACACTTACTGCTACCTCAACCATGTATAAATGGAGGATCCACTGTTATACCCTAAAAGATTTTGCTAGAATTAGTAGGCTTTATAGGTATGCCTTTAAATCTTGTGGGGGTTGCTAACATTCCATTGTCCAAGTAAACTAGTTTTTCCTGAATAAGTAAAAGAATTGGCAGTATTTTTCTAAAGATCTCAAAATGAATTGGCTAAGAATAACCACCTACTCAGTAATCCATTGTATAGACTTGACATTATCGAGAATATTTAGGACTTTCTTAATTTCTTTGATATTGTCTTAATTCACTTTAATCCCCTTATTTGATATGAGAAATCCTAAAAACTTTCCTGATTTGACACAAAAAATAAAATTTTCTAGGTTCAGCTTCATATGGTGGTTTCCGTACATCAAACGTCTTCTGTAGGTGAGCCATGTGATCTTTTTTTCCAAAGATTTTACTAGCATATCATTGATATAGACCTACATAGTCTTACTAATTCACTTTTTGAACATCTTATTCATCAGTGTAATGACCCTCTGGGTCATTTTCTGCTATTCTATACATTTTTGCTCTTTAGAGCTTTTCTATAGCTGCCCCAAGTCATTTGTGACTTGCTTGAGCTAATAATTCAGTTACTGGGCATTTCATTTGGTTTTTAGAGCCAATTCCCTATTTTGAAATCCTTACCAATAAGGATTGACTATCGAGCATAAACTTCAAATTAATAACTCGTATGTCAATTCTGATAGTTCCATCAGACCTGAAATACTGATTTTAGGCTATGTGATATTTGGTTCGGGTCCCAAGGCTTCCAGACTTATTTTAAGCTATTGGATGAATTTTGGTAACTGCGGTGCTTAGGTGTTGGTCCCATATTTCATCAAATGACACTGGATAGAAATTTTTATTGTGCCATTGAATTTGGAATGTCAAATTTGATAAGGTAGCATAGTTCTTTTCTTTCACAATATTCCAAATGAATCTCTAGGGGTTGGTGGAAACTTGGTGAAATCCAAGTTCAGCTGGTGGATAGACTCAACAGGTACAACTGCTTAATCTAGCCTTTGATTACTTTAGTGACAAGTCTGGTCCTAACTATGTCACTTTAGCAGCGACCTGGCTGCTAAAGAGGACATAGCTTAAGTGGTATCATGTCTGCTTTTGTGGAGGTTAGCCAACTGCTAGGGATTCCTTAAGCGATCCTATGCCACTTTATCAGTGACTGCTTAAGCAGTAACGTATAGGGCATTTGATTCAGCCACCATCCATTTTTCTTCTATTTTCTCTAAGTTCCAAGAGCACTAAATCCCTACGGAGTGTAAAAAATTAGGAGAATGACTCTTGGCAGATCATGGGGTGTTGTTCAGATTGAGAAAGTCATTTCCTCATTGTAACCCTTGTAAGTTTCAATTTGATTCTTGGTTTAATTCTTTTATTTTTTTTATAAAACACAAGTTGGTGTGATCCTGTAAGAGGGCGCTGCATGGGATTTTGAATCAATTTTGGACCAGAAGCATAAGAATGCAATATGGGTATCATTATTCTTGTATTAACATGTATATCACTATTTTGATAGTGTGGCAACATACAAAGGCTTTTTGAAAGAGGAAATCTCTAATTTAGTAGACTTTACAGTACATTCTTTAGCGTCCAGGTAGGCAGGGCATACATTCCTATTAGATTGAGCTTTATAATAGTATAGGCATTATGCTAGTCTTGGGTTGGTAATTATGACTTGATCACATAGCTAATGAAATATAGATTATTTAGCCGGTTAGTAAATCATAATTAGACATATTTAACTTAATTACTTCTTTCTTAGGTTGAATTGCTATCTTATGGCTCAATGAGACATATTTAGCACTTTGAAGTTGGGTTTTGGAACCTTATCCTTTTTTGGGATTGTAATTACTTTATAACAGACTTTTGGAGGTAGAGGTGGGCCTTTCCAGCCCACTTTAGGTCAAGATTACTACTAGCTCCTTGTAAACTCAATAGGCCTTAATACGTTATCATATTTACATTCTTAAGCCTGGGGAGGATTTAGACATATTCCAACTTGTTCTAAGCTTGTATTTGGGAGTTGATAAGGACGGTTCAAGTTTGTCAAATTATGATATTAAGTCCAGTTCAAGTCCAGCATCTTTGATGATATTAATTCTTGTTAGAGTTCGAGTGTTCATGATATTACTTCTAGTTCAAGTCTGACATGTGAGAAACTATTTTGCTTTGATCTTGGCATTGAAAGGTTACTTATGATGGTTATAGAATTATGGTGTTTATGGTTTGAGAGAATCTACGATTACGATTTTAAGATTTGGATACTTAGGATACATACTAAATTACTTCTTCTTGATTGCATCCACTGAGATTATAGTGGCTCACATGTATTATTTACTGTTGTTTGTGTCTTTTGGGCTCATGAGGACCTAGTTATGCTATAGTTAGCCATGTTCTCATTGGTATTATTTATTCAGTTATTTATTTTCAGTACTTGAAGCTCGATTTTGTGGTAGCCCCTTTTTCCTTGAGTTAGTTTATATCTTATATTTTATTGTACTTATATTATGATTTAGCTTAGTCAGCCAATATGCAAACTGAGTACCCATTGCTTTGGTACTCATAAAACACTTAAGAATCATTTTCCAATGCAGATCTAAGAACTAGGTATCATCATTAACATTGTATTAGTGTTGGTCGAAGTTCAAAGATAAGGTGAGCTTTTGAAGTTGAAGCTGACTTTCTCTCTTTCTTCTATTTTGGGTGGTCTTTCTATTCAAGACTATTGTATATTTTCTACTTATAGTACTCTTATTCTTTTGCTAGTCTCTCGTGCCAACCTTAATAGGTCGAGGGATATTTTACTTTTTTCCTTATTTTACCCTTAGTTATGCTATCTTTCTTACATATTATGACTTATAATCTAATTATTTGCATAATTATAGTATTTATTCTATTTTACACCAGCTAGCTCATTACTTGTTATTTTGGACTATGGTTTAGCTTACCTACTGGCGGTCAAGTAGGTGTCATCATGACTCATTAAATCAGGTTATGACAAACAGTCTTTGATAAGTTGCACTTGCATTCTTTAAACCAAAGGGAATCAAATTTTAACTATATATGCCAATTTTAGTGATAAAAGAAGTTCTATCCTGATATTATCAGTCATCCAAATTTAGTTGTACTGATAGTACGCATCAAAAAAGCTTATTATCTCATGTACAACTATGTCATCAGTCGTTTGATGAATATTTGGTAGAGGAAAAGAATATTTTCTGCATGATTTTTGTATGTCTCTAAAATTAATATACATCATGAACTTATTCTATTTCTTTGGCACCACAACCACGATTGCAAGCCATTTTGGTAACTCACTTCCTAGAGTTGCCCTATTTTTAGCAATCGTCTATCTCTTCCATAACAAAGCTATCTTTTTTACCTTAGGGTTAGGTTGAGTTTCTATATACTAGGAAGAATTTTGGGTCCATCCCTATCTTGAGAACGGTTATGTCTAGTGGGATACCTATTATGTAAAGGTAGACCAAGAAAATCAATCAACATTAACCTTAAAAAAATTAATGAGTTTGTCTCTAATCTCAATACTTAGTCTCAATCATATGCCAAGATACACCTTGCTCATTAAAAATTAGTGAGAAGCATAACATGCTCGAGTTTTCTACAATTACTTTAGTCGTATCGTCATCATATGGAATGTGAAAAAACCTTTGAACTTAGTACTACGCCATATTCTTCTACCATTTATGGAAGTCCTTCCTTCATCTCATTCTTGAAGGTGGACTCCAATTTTTGTAATTATTATTTATCACAACTTGACTTGGCATTCGGATTTTCTTTGGCCAAATTTATGGCATATAGTTTCCATGCAGACAACAAGTTACCCTTAATCTATCTTATCCCATTTAGTCTCTGGAACTTTATCATTTGATTGTATATAGATGATACCGCCCTCATGGTATGAACCCTGAGTCTTCATAGGATAACATTATATCTCATATCTCCATAAAGAATGTCAAAATTGGTTGACTTAATCACCTCTTTAGTGTTTGTTGATAGTTGTATTTATCCTTTGATGGTATCGCGGGACATATTGAATTCAGCCCATAATTTTTTCATTTGAATTAATTTATATACCATCTCTATTTACTCAAGGACCCATTTGTGGATGATATTTGTTCTACCTCAATCAATCAACACATAATTTTCAATATCTAAAAACATTATCAAAGCGTGATTATACAGAGGCTCCAAGAAGTCTAGATCTTGTTCATCAAAAATGATCACCTCAGAACTTTAATCTCAGGACTTCCATGTGATTGACCATCATCTTTGCCTTTTTTTTAGTTAAAATTTTTATGCCACTGATTTTCTCACCTTCGATGATAATATTAATTTTTCTGTGGGGCGAGAAATTTGTAGGGTTTTCTTTCCAAACCCTTAACATATGATGATGTGACCTACAATAAATGTCCTTTGCCCTAGTCTTAGATTCGTATTATTGGTGCACCTCATCCCAAGCTTTGTCTCTAAGATCCATCAAGATTTCCTTCAGCTATGAATAAGAAGTTGAGGTCGTAGTGTTTAGACCCTTTATAAAGATGCGTAATCATTTAGGTAGTTGAGGTCTTAGTGTTTAGACCCTCTATAAAGATGTGTAATCATTTAGGACCCTGGAAATATATTTCTTTCAAAATTATTACAAATTCCATAAGTAATTTGGAGTCACCTTGTTTGATTTTGAAAATATATACTTTCCTTGGTTGCGTCATTCTAGTTTTGACACTCAATGTTTAGAGGTGTACACAATTTTTGGGCTCACTCACTTCCGTATATCCTATCTTGAGTTACTCATTGAGAAGCTCTATTTCCAAGTTAATCTTTTCATAGTTGAATCTCAGTGCTATCAAATGTCTGAATTTGGTACCGCAAGAAAGCATCATGGCCATTGACTTCTGTAATTCCTCTACCATCTCTTCTTGTGCAGCTATACGGTCTATCAGGGAATTTCGCTAGTCCTCTAAGAAACACAAAGTATATGCATAGTCCTGTAGGCTTTAGCTTGCCATTTTATGATTCCTGCAAAATAAGGATATTCAAACTAGAAAGAATATGTATTGGTGAGTTAAAACATCACACAATTTTCCTAGCCCCACAGTGGGAGACAAATAATTTACTGGAAAAATAGGATAGTTAGATTTGTACAAGGCCAAGGACACATCTCTCAGCTTAATTTGTTATATTAGGTAATTAATAATTTGAATATTACCAAATTAGTAAGTAAAGAATGCCAAAGAATCCTATAAATGCAAGAGTTATTAAAGTTTTGGGCTTCGTTAACATTGTGGGCGCTTTGTCAAAAAATGATATCCTTCTATTTGGATACATTTTTTATTAAGGAATAGTAAAGGGAAAAGACTTAGTGAATAATATAAACTTGGATTTCAAGAATAAAATATGGTGTTGTAGTATTGCCTCAAATCAAAATGCCTTACAAATAAAGTATAAACTATTTATAGGTTTTAAGGGTATGGCATCAGCCAATAAGGAATCTTCACTCGAGCCCTAAAGTAGTAAAGCCTATGGGCGTAAGCGACAAGAAAATGTCATTAGTGTTCTAGATAATATTCCTATGTCATGCTTAGGTGATTTTTACTATAATACCCATGTATCTATATTTTTTATCTCTTTAGCCACGTCATTAGGATGTATTTTACTTTCTCTCTCTTCGTCCATCATTTTTACACTTATTCCAATGGAGATGACTTTCGTGTATTCAAGGATATTTCTATTGAGGAATAATCCTCCTAGGTTTTCTATATTTCCTCTAGACCACATGCCTAATCACCACATATTCTCCGTTCCTGCTGCCATATGTTCTTATTAATTTTACCTAATACAAGCCTCTATCAAAACTCTTTTGCATCCCTGTTACAAACTTCACAGTCAATAATACTACTCAAAATTAAGATAAACATACACTAATAATGCAGATCCAAGATGACAAAGTAACTTAGAACAAAGTCCTAACAAACGAGCATATTTTATAACATGAACAACAAAAATGAGATTTTCTTTATCCTAAATGGTATAATGATGCTAAATTTACCATAAAAGAGAAATGCAGGGAGAGACTTATGGTAACAAAGAGTTCTTACTGTTGAAACTTCCATAAGTATCGAATGACCTGGAATTTCTTAGTGAAATAGAACCTGTCTCAACTGGAAGTTTCTTTATTGGAGATAAAGGTAATGAAAAAGGGACTTGATGATGATGATTGACCACTTCCACTATCATGTTCCTCTGAAGAACGAAGTTTTTTAAGATGTTAAAGTGATGCATCTGGAATTTCAAATTGAGTATCACCTCTAATAAGCCTGCAATCATTATTGTTGCAAATAAGATTGGATATGTATACTAATTGCTTTTTATGTCAACAACCTGACCTCCTTCAATATCATTACTAATGTTACATTGAAATAGAAATCAATGGACTAGTTTAGGGGATAGAATTGGAATGCGGTGAAGAAAATACAAGACTGAAGATGAATTGAGGAGAGAATTGCATTTTAAGGTCGAAGTTGTCATTGTCAGTAACCGCGGGAAGAAAAAGTTTCTAGAAGCATAAAGAACCCTTTGTGCATTGAAGTCATAAAGATTTGAAGTAGTTAGATTGATTTTTCTATTATTACGTTGGTTCAATTAGGGTTAGGTCATAGTGGTGAAGGAGGTAGAAGGTATAAGTGTCTCTTGGAGTTTCCTTCATTGATGAATTAAGAGTGAATAGTAGAGCGTGACAACTAGAACTAACACAAGGGGAATGACTATTGTGAGGCTCACCGATAGGGGTGGCAAATGGGTGATTTGGGCTGAATTTGGGCAGATCAAATGGGGTAAAACAATAAATGGGTCATTTTCCAACCCACCCAAAATATAGATGGGTTAAGATGGGTTAGGCCGACATGGGCTAAACAACGGGTTATAGCCCAACCCACCCATCTTAACCCATCATTGAACAATTTATCATTCTAGTAGCAATTAGGTTAGAATGATAGTTTTCAATTTTATTTTTATATTTATATTTAAGTTTTTATTATTATTATTTCAAGTAAAAATAAAATATAAAAACTAAAAAAATTTAATAAAAGCATTTGTATATATATTTTATACAAAACAATGATAATGAATATGGTAAGAGAGATGAAAAAAGAAAAAACTATGAATTTTTAATTTAAAAATTTAAATTTTTTGGAGGGTGGGGGCGGTGGAGGGGGCCAGGGGATGGTATGATAAAAATAATTTTTATTAAATAAATTAATTATTTTTAAGGGGGGAGGGGGTTGGGGTAAAACAAATTCAATTTCTTGTAATAATTCTTTAAAAAAAATATTTCAAGGGGAGGGAGGAGGGAGCTAGTAGGGTGGTCGGGGTAGAGGGATGATATAATAAAAAATTATTTTTTAAAAAGATAAATTTAAAAACTATTTTTTTGAAGATGGGGGTGGGGTTGGGGGGCATCGGGATAGAGGGAGGTGGGTGGGGTAAAAAACTAAATTTTTCTAAAAAAACAAAAACTAGAAAGTATTTAAATTTTTTTGATAGGTGGGGGATGGAATAAGAAAAAAGTTATATTTTAAATTAAAAAAATTATTTGTTACTATAATTGCCAAGACGAAAAAAGAATAAATAAATTAAAAATATTAAAAATAAAACTATAAGTACATCTTTGTTGGTCAAAGCTGAACGTTATCATGAGCACATTTAGGTTGATAATTTATGATGGGTTAACTTGGGCTAACCCAAATCGGCCTATCTTTAAAATCATTCTAGTCCAATCCATCAAAACAAGGGCGGGATAGACAGATTAAATGGGTTTAGGCTAATTTTGCCACCCCTACTTACTGTCATCACTATATTGTTGACATTACAACTTTTGAGTTCTTCTTCATTCTCCATCTCCCTATCTGTGCACACTGACATAGGCGTTGAAAAACAAGAGAATTTTATAAATTAATAGGACTTTGGAAGCATGTGGATATTTTAGCTTGAAATATCATTTTCGATTGTGTGAATTAGGTGAAGTGTCACGACCCGAACCAAGGTCTCGCCGTGACGGGCATCTCAAGTCCACCGAGGACTGGAGACCACCTCTCTTTCTCTACCCCCTTAGCCTAGTCAACCAGATTGCAATACAACATAACAGCAAAACTCCAACATAAAATGAGATAGAAGAATATGATTCAGACTCAAAGAAATCTATAAGTTTAACAACCAATCCTCTGTTCATGGTACTTGTCCAACAAAGCCTCTAACAAAACCAAAGGTAAATTGGTCGGAATATGCCCCTGACCATAGCAAAAAACAAATTCATGATAAAGTGTCAATACGTAACAGAACCCAAAACATGAAATAAGGTCTTCCGAAAAATGAAAACTCACCACTTCAGTCTGACTCACAAGTTGTCCCATGATTACCTAGTCACTGAGCAAGGGGAGTAGAAGTATGGTCAGTTCATGCATTGCATGGGAATACTGTGTCGTAAGATGGTTTGCAATTGAAGCTCTAGCATGCAACTCAGGGATATAGGATAACATAATGCATGATCAATATTTCAAAATCATTCAAATTCTATACACATAATCAAATGCATACACGTGTATATGTATCACATGTTAGGGTAGGGAACAAGGCTTAACATGCACTTTAAAACCTTAGCCTGAATTGTGTAGCTTAACCATCATATAATAGTACCCAAGGGATATATAGG
>NC_061117.1:52441868-52524286 GCF_002878395.1 Capsicum annuum
ATAGGCCCCAACTCTCACCCCTGGTCGAGCTCTAGTGCGTGTAGCTGCATGAACCAGAGAATAATCTTACATATATGCACGAGGGACTCGAATCTCACAATCATATACTAAGGTGATTTAAGCACTTGATTATGTATGTAATATGTGGGACTCGAATCTCCCAATCATAGAATATGTTGGAATTGAACCACCTAGTCATAAGCAAGAAGACTCGAACCCTCAAACCATTTAGACCCTCCCCCCATCGGCAAATATGGTTTCCAAAATTTGTCCCTTGGGACTGCCACTTTCACGGCCCAGCAATGCAACCCTCTTTTAAGCCCCATTAAATCATTTATCACACATTCCCATTCATTGAACCATAATACACATTTAGGCATACATTGTTGGTATCGTCATACAAACTACACTTACAAGGTAACATCAACATTCCAAACTAATTATCATCACTAGGGGAAATTCACAACCCTTCCCTTGGTTTAACTGTACATTAGCTTAGGGAATAACACAACCATATAAGGTTAAATTCAAAATAATTATGCATCATTAGCTTTTCACATTATGCAATAGTTCAAGAGTAGTTCAATGTGCATACTTTTCACAGTCAAAACAAATTTCACTATAAGGGATTGGGGTCATTATCACTTCAATTTCATTATTCACAAATTAGGGAAATCATAATCCCCTAGTTTATTCACCATATATATACACCCCACATGTTTAAAACTATGAATAAAGCATAAACAAACATATGTAAGCCATGGGAAACATTGTTCAAAAGCAAACATTCAAATTCCCTCAACCTATGTTCCAATACCAATATCAAAACCATATGAATTATAATTTAAAACATATTCTTTCTCAAAATAATTGTTAGGGAAGAGCTACATGCCTTAGCACAAAAAAATTTGTGAGAAATTAAGGATTTGAAACCCGAATGATAAACGTATGTTATAACTCTTATGCTTTGTGGGGTTTGAAGTTTGAGAGTGAAATAATTGATATTTTGTCATGAAAAATGATAGGAATATGCTTATGTAATGTTTAAAAGTCGTCCCTAGGCAAAAGGACTTCATTACCCCTCATCCCAATCAAATAAAACAAAATAGCCAAATTTTTACATAGGTTCGTGGCACGGACCTTATCGCAGAAACTAACCTCTGTGCTACAGACCTTAATGCGGAGACTAGCCTTCATGTCATGGAGGCTATCGCAGAATCCAGCTTCCATGGCAGATCGATATCGCGGAGGCTTACTACCTCCGTGATCCAAAAATAATACGAATCCCGTCTGATAATTCTAAAACTTCCTTGGGACACCCTTTAACATACCTAAGTACAATTTAAGTTAAAAATCGATGTTTCTGGCACAGAAAGGCCAAAAATAAAAATGCTCAAAATTTGTGGGTGTTATATTAACCCTCCCCCCTTCCCAGGATCATTCATCACTGAATGATGAACTAGGACACTCTTAGTACAAGAAAAGCAATATCACACAAAATCAACGATAAGACTAGGTGATAGCAACGGAAAAAATCATACCTTAAGCTCCTTCATCCGAAACATGGAATAAGAATGGGTACACGACCCAAATTAGGGCCTAGTTGTATGGCGTGCCTCAAGACCAACAGGGATCGGAGACCACCGCTAATAACCAACCATAACCTCCCTACACTGTATGTTGAATAAATTTTGATTTTATATAACACAATAAAATATAACAATTATAAATCAAATATAATGTAATGGTGTCAACCCAATACCAATATGCCAAGGTTGACACCAATACCAACACTGGCCATACCAACCCAAAGTAGTCTCACAAAGCCTCTAACCAAAATCAAAATAACATCCGATCATCACATGTCCCCGACCAGCCAAAACCAAAGTCTAACAAATAACTAAAGTATGTAGAGAAGTACAAAACATAAAATGGAGCCTTCCATAATATGGAAACTCGCCACCTCAATCCAACACCAAGATATCACCGAATCCAACCACTAAGCAGGGGGAGTGGTATGGCCAGTTCCTGTATCGCATAAGTATACAGCACTCGAAGATGGGTTAGCAGGTGAATGCTAGCACATACTTAGGAGTAAGGATAAAATAATGTCAATATTTAAAACCAAGTAAATAACCATATGCAATCACATCCATACATATATATAAAATCCATGGCAGGAGAGAGGACCGAGTTTAGAATGCATCTAAATCATTAACCTGGGTTGTGTAGCTTGAGCATCCTAAAGCCACCCACATGCTATATGGGTCCAGTGTTACCCCCTGAATAGGCCCCAATGCATTTAGCTTCACAAACCAGAGATATCATAGGGGTCAGGGCTTCTCATGTACCCTTCGCCTTCCCTGATACATATATACAATTATAAACTTAGGAGATTCTCGTGTACCCCACAAGTATATAGTCACTATGACCAACCCTTATGTCGGCAAACATGAGTTTTTAGTGTCTGTCCATTAGAGTCATACCTTCACGGTTAACTATCATAACTTGCCATTATTGTCTAACTAAAACCATTAGCACATAACCAAACCACCAATTCCATGTATTAATTACCAAGGCATTATGTAGTGGTATCGTCATACCGACTATAGCTTGCAAGTAATGTCATTATCCAAACCTTAGGAGATTCCCATGTACCCCACATGATTTCTAATTTACCAAAACTATGTTCACCAAGGCCTTACCAAATCATTTAAAACCATTTAAACCATTTAGGATTCCATTACCAAGTTATGTTATGCAAAGTTTTAGTGAAAGTGCAACTATGTAACAAAGCCATTATTATAGGCATTTTATCAAACATATTTAGGGCATATAGTTTCCCAAACCAAAACCAACCAATTTGGGAATCCAAAGTACCCCTAAACGCATTTACCATCAATATAGATTCCACAATACTCAAACCAACATTATAATATTAAAGCTTATAAGTAAAACATGGGAAAACATAATCCAATTATTAGTAACCAAAACACCCAACTTATAGTTTAAAACCAAACAATACCCACAAATAAACCATGAAAACCATTCATTAAAACATGAACTTTGGTTGAACTAACAATGAGGGAGGAGTAACATTCCTTAGGTACCAAAGGGGTACGGAGAGAAATCACCCTTGAGAACATAATTAACCACCTTGAAGAAAACCCTAGCCTTTTCTTAACCCAAGAACTTGAGAGAGATTTAAAAGTATTTTGAGTATTTTTGATTTAGAATCATATGGTGAATGATGTCCCAAAGGTGTGTAAAGTTGTGGGGTCATAAGGGGTTAAGAGGGAAAATGTCCAAAATACCCCCAACTTAAACTGTATAAATTCCCGCATGAGGGTACGCCTAGACCCCTCCCAAATTGTACCCTAACATACGAGCAGTACCCACCACTCGCACCCTAGACAGTAACTTGGTCTCCAATACTGACAACCATACGACCACAAAAGCGAACTCGTACCCAAACATATGATAAGTACCCTAGAACCGTACCTTAGGAAAAGTAAAATTATCTAGGCTAAACATAGGACATCATATGGTTGGTACTATACTTCTAGTACCCTAACATATGACCAGTATGATATCCATTCGTACCTTGGATAGAAACCAATCATACCTTACTTATCAACACATGAGTTGAGGTCCCTAGACCATACCTTATCAGATGATAAGTACCCCCAATCGTATGATGTCTAGAAGCTCAAACTCAAGAAATTTTCTAAGGATCAAAACCTAGGGTGTTTAAATTCTCCCCTACTTGGATCATTTGTCCTCAAATGATGGGACAAGTCATGACTAGCATGATTTACAGCCCACCACCTCAACTCTAACTTTTAACTAAGTTAGAAAATAAGGATGCAAGGAATTCAATATTTCCATTAACAGAGTTAGAAAACTAAAGTATGATGAAGAAAACATACCTTCCACACGAATTTATAGAGAAAAAATAGGAAAAGATACTTGGACTTTATGTCCTCTTCAGCTTCCTAAGTAGCCTCTTCAACCTTTTGGTTTCTCCATTGAACCTTAACTGAAGCTACATTCTTGGTCCGCAACCGATGAACCTGTCAATCCATGATCTTAACCGAGACCTTCTCATAAGTCAAGGAATCAAAAATACCAATATCCTTGATAGGCATGATTTGAGATGGATCACCCATACACTTCCTCAACATAGGAACATGGAATACCGGGTGAATGGAACTCAAACTAGAAGGCCAAACCTTTCTGGAATGACTGCCAAAAGTGAGGTGTGAACTGCGTACCACGATTTGAGATGATAGAAACAGGAACCCCATACAAATTCACAATCTCATGGAGATACAACCTTGCATAGTCTTTGGCTGATAAATTAGTCCTCACTGACAAAAAGTGAGCCGACTTTGTCATCCTATCCACGATGACCCAAATCGAATTAAATTGATTTCTAAACCGAGGAAGACCAATCACTAAATACATACTGATTACTTCCCACTTCCATTTAGGAAACTCAATCTCTTGCTACAATTCTTTGGGCCTCATATGCTCAACTTTCACTTGTTGGAACACTATGCACTTGGATGCAAAATTAGCCATATCCCTCTGCATATTATTCAACCAATACATCTCCTTAAGGTCATGAATACATTTTCGTCGAACCATGATGAACAACATAGGAAAACTCATATACCTTGGCCAAGACCTTCTCACATAAACCATTGATGTCGGGAACATAGAACCTTCTTTGGTACTACAAATTACCATCACTGCTAATCTCAAAGGCCATCATTTTCTACCCACCCATATCACCCTTGATCCTCATCAACAGAGGATCTAACACCTATTTCTTCTTGATTTCAGCACCAAGAGATGACCTTTCCACTTCCTACATCAACACACCATCATCTTCAGAGTCTTAGAGATAAACTCCATGGTTATCCAATCAGTAAATATCTATCTCCAACTCCTACTTCTACTTATCCACATGACCTAGGCTCCCTATGGCTAACCTGCCAAGAGTATCAGCAAACACGTTAGCTATACCTGGATGGTAATAAAGACTCATGTCATAATCCTTAAGAAGCTCAACCCATCTCATTTGCCTGAGGTTAAGCTCTTTCTAAGTAAACACATATTGCAAGCTCTTGTGATCAGAAAGGATACCCACATGTACTCCATACAAGTGGTGATGCCAGATTATCAACTCAAACACCACAACTAGTAATTACAAATCATAGGTTGGATAATTTCTTTCATGCACCTTCAACTATCTGGAGGCACAAGTTATCACCATTCCATATTTCATGAAAACACAACCAAGTCCCACAGGAGATACGCAACTATAGACTACAAACCCATCAGTGCCTTCAAGCAAAGTCAAAATCAAAGCTAAATTTAGCTTATATTTTAAATTCTCGAAACTCCCCTCCAAGCAACAGACCATAAGAACTTCACCTTCTTCTGAGTTAACTTAGTCAAAGGGGCAGCTATAGTCAAAAAACTCTCCATAAACTGCCTATAGTAACCAGCTAAACCTAAGAAGCTCTGAATATTAGTTGGATTTGTGGGTTTAGGCCACTTCTTCACCACTTAAACTTTCTACAAATCCAACATGATTCCTTCACTAGAAATAGTGTGACCCAGATAAGTGATAGTGTTCAACCAAATTTCATATTTTAAGAACTTTCCATACAACTGCTGCTTCGTCAAGGTTTGCAATATGACATGTAGGTGACTGTATGATCTACCTCACTTTTAGAGTTCACCAGAATATTGTCTATGAAAATAATGACAAAGAGATCCAAAATTAATTGAAGACCCTATTTATCGAATCCATGAATATCTCCAGGGAATTGGTCAACCCAAAAGACATAACCAGAAACTCAAAATACCCATACCGGGTATGAAAAGCTATCTTAGGGATATCCTCTTCACTAATCTTTAACTGATGATACCCAGACCGAAGATCTATTTTGGAGAAAAACCTAGCACCCTACAATTGATCATACAAATCATCTATTCTTAGAAGAGGATATTTATTCTTTATCGTCACTTTATTCAACTGTCTATAGGCAATGCACACCCAAAGGGAACCATCCTTCTTACACACGAATAACACCGGTACACCCAACGAAGACACACTAGGATGGATTAAACCCTTATCTAAAAGATTCTTTAGCTACTTCTTAAGCTCTTTCAACTCCATTGGAGCTATTCTATATGGAGAAATAGAGATTAGATGAGTGTCAGAACAAGATCAATCCCAAACTCAATCTCTCTATATAGAGGGACACCGGGAAGGTCATTATGAAAGACCTCAGCAAATTTATTTACCACCAGAATAGAATACAAAGAAGGACTACCCAAGTTAGAATCTTTAACCTAGACCAAGTGATATAGAAACCTCTTAGAGATTAATCTCTGAACTCTATGATATGATATAAACTTCCCCTTAGGAGCTAGAGAACCACCCTTTCACTCAATAAATAGCTCACTAAGGAACTTAAAGACAACCTTACGGGTCCGACCTTCTAATGATGAATAGCATGAGTGCAATCAATCCATCCCCAGAATAACATCAAAGTCAACCATTTCTAACTCAAATAAATCCACCAAAGTCTTTTTTTCTGCCAACAAATACACCACACAACCCTTATAGACTCTTTTATAAATCACAGACCAAAACTAAAATGCACGGCTGAAAATGGGATCATATAAGATAGAGAAGACCCTAAATAAAGTAAACAATACACATCACAAGAAAAGAGTTTCAACATACCAGTCATGACATCAGGTGATGCCTCGTACTCATATCGGGTAATGAGAGCATAAAGACAGTTTTAACAAGTGTCAAATTTAGATGGTGCACCTTTGGTGTTGAAGCTGATGATGAAGCAACTCAAACCTTGTTAGCCCCCAAAGCAACCTTACCAATAGGATAGTTTCTAAGCATATATCCTAGATGACCATAGTTGAAGCACATAACCTTCCTCTAAGCATAGAATCCCTAATGAAATCTACCATAAAACCTACAGAGAGAATATGAAGGAGCTAAGTAGGCCCCACTAGCTTAAGATTAGGCACCCTATGCCCTAAAGTTGTCGCCACCATAGAAGAACCTATCACCCAATGGCTTTAGGTAGGGAGAACTAGCCATTAAGTAAGACCCATATTTTCCCCACTTCTTCTTAGGTTATTTCCCACCATCCTTGCTAGTCTGTTATAGGACACCACCCTTATCAGAGAACCTAAACTTCTTGCCATGCATTTTCCTAATTTTAGCTTTCTTCTTTTTCTCTACCTTCACCTATTGCATATACACAATCAACCTGGAGATATCCATGTCCTTGAATAATAAGGCATCCTTACTTTAAGGGATTAACTCATGAGACAATCTCAAAGCAAACTTTCTCATTCAAGCTCTCATACTAAAAAAACATCTCCAAAGCATATCAAGACAACAGGTGAAACTTTAAGGCATACTTCTTGACAGAAATCTTACCTTGCTTCAAATTATGAAACTCTTCTGCCTTAGCTTCCCTCAACTCTTAAGGAAAGAAGTGGTCCAGAAAAGTATTAGAAAAATCCTCCCACAGTGATGAATTATCAGTGTCACCCCTTGACTAATCCCATTCATCATACCATTGGTGTGCCATATCCTTAAGCTGGTAGGCTGCAAACTCCACACCCTTCATATTCGTGGTAGGCATAACATGAAAGATTTTTTCCATCTCATCCATAAAACCATGAGGATCCTCCTTCACGTTAACACCAATTAAGGTTAGAGGGTTCAAATTTATAAATATACTAACCCTTGTGGCCTCAGAAAATAGAGTAATAAAAACACCATAGCTCAGACTAAGTAGCTACCAACTGTGCTAATGTATGAAAAAATAACGTTCATCACTTCAACCGTAGGAGCCTGCGAAGGACTGGAGGGAACCAATAGAACTCTAAAACTATCCAAAACTAGAACCCTAGCCCGAATATAGATCTTATGAGTAGAGTGTGTCCCATCCACATTATCCCCTATTAGGACAAATAAATTTGTTATGAATTTCAAATCATTTAGGAATGATCTAAAAACCAAACAAACAGGAATTAGAGAAGAATTCAAGACTTAAACTCTATAGCTTAAAAACAAAACACAAGAAATAGAAACATTCCTAAATACCTTGTAGCCTCTCCTTTATGAGTGTGGCGTGATACACACCCTTGAAAGAGACTTTACTCAACACGGCTGTATGGAATCCTAAGTGACCTTACACCTAGGGCTTCGATACCAATCTGACATAACCCAAACTAAGGCCTAGTCATATCAGGTATCTCAAGCCCAACCGAGACTGGAGGCCACCCCTATACCAAACCATAATTGCGCTACACTATAAGTTGAATAAATTCTAATTTTACATAACAAAACAAAATAGAATAATCAAAAATAAAATACAATCAAATGGTGTCAACCCCAATACCAATACCAATACCAATGCCAAGTATGACACCAATACCGACACCGCTCATATTAACCTAAAGTAGTCTTATAAAGCCTCTAACCTAAATTAAAACAACATCCGATCAGGACATGCCCCTGACCATAGCCAAAACCAAAGTCTAAGAAATAACAAAAGTACATAGAGAAGACCATATATGAAATAAAGCCTTTTAGAGTATGGAAGCTTACCACTTAAATCCAATACCAAACTCTTTCCAAATCTAATCATTGAGTAAGAGGAGTAGTATTGTTTGTTCCTACATCGCGTAGGGATACAAACCTTTAAGATGGCTTAGCAGGTAAATGCTAGCATGTACTCAGGAGTAAGGATAAAATAAAGCCAATATTTAAAACCAACTAAATAACCATATGCAATCACATTCATACATATATATCTATAATTGTATGACCCCACAAAATCCTAAGCGACCCCGCAAAATCCTATACTTAACTCAGACCTTTAAAGCTTGTTAAGTGGTCCCAAACTTAGAAAAATTTAGCAAAGTATTCAAACTTAGTGGTTATTTTAGCCTTCAGAGGTTGGCGACTCAATTTCATAACCTTCATAACATTAAAGTAATGAGTTTTAGGTTGAATCATGATCAGGAATATCAGTGGGTATTCCCAGACAAGTTTTGGATTTTATAGACTTCTTTTAGATTACATTTGAAAGGTCAAACAAGTGGATCGATGCAATCTCGACACGCTACATTGCCCATCGCGTTGATAAATATTTTTCTCTAGCTCCCAGTGCAAATTCTAGTGAACCAATGCATACTCTATGCGGTGCATTGGTCATCACATCGATGCCAATGACGCAATGCATTGGTCTACTCATCGCTTGGTCAATTTTCTATCATTAAAAAACCATATCCTCAGGGGTAATTAGGTCTTTTTCCCATATTTATCAGCCCCAAAACCTGAAATTAAACCCTTCTAAGAGCAAAAACTATTCATTCTTCACAAGTTGCTCTCAAGAACAAACCCTAGGAGATTTCAAATTCAATTCAAGTCTTAAGAACTTACCATTAATATTTTAGAATTTAATTATTAAGGTATGTCAAGTGCTTATTCAAGAGTCCCTTCCACTATTGGAGTTCAAGAATCTATTTTTAAAACCTCAAGTGTATTGATTATATGAATTTTATGTTGGGTCTGATTATACTCATGATTATAATGATTAATTAGGTTTCTAAGCCATATTTTATTACAAGTTTCATGTGGAGTTATTTGATATATATATAGAATCATGTAAATTCATGCTAAAATCTTAAAATTGTAAATAAGGATTTGAATTATCGTGCCCATATGTGGTTAGTGTCATGTGCATGGATTATGTCCTCTAAGAGTTTAATAAATTGCTCATGTAAACAAAGAAAAAGGGAAAACAATCATGTCAAGTAATCTTACGTGCAAGTTATATCATGCAAGTGTTTGATGGAATGTCTCTATGAATGAATTATGACCAAGTGCATATGGTTATGCCTTTCAAGTTTATCCTATGATTTATTTTCCATGCTATCGAGTCCTGGGAGTATCTAATACCCAAAAACGTAGCTGTTTACCTAGAGCTGTGGTAGTTACAAAACATTCTCAGTAGTTTCATAAATAGTAGCCCCAATAATCAGTCACAGTTACAGTTTAGTATTTAGTTCAGACCTCGGTAAATCCAGCTAGTCAATAGAACTTTGTAGTATTCCATCAGTTAACAGAATTTAATAGTACTCTATCAGTTAAGGGAACTTAATGAACTCAGTTCAGTTTAGTTAGATAGTACGATCAGTAATAGTTCATTCCATCCTAGTACAATTTAGAAATTAGTCCAGTGTCTAATCAGTTGGGAGTAGGATTTAGCACTAAGTAAACCCAGGGATGGGGCCATTCCTGCCAGCAGAGAGGGTTTCACCCTTAGTAGCATTCCATGTATTACAGAACTATGTATCTAGTGTAGGTTAATAAATCTTCCTACCAAACTAGAGTTGATATATCTCATACAAGTTTTCCTGCCAGCGAGGGTTGATGAAAGAGCTTCTTGTCAAAGAGGGTTAACTCACAGCTTGTCTTTACCCATGGCACGGTATTGACATCCTTCTAATTGGGGTTATAGATTAGACCCCAATCTATCTAGAAAGGGGCATGTTAGTTAGATGATCACCTCCCACGGTCTCAGTTTCAGTTTTAGTCTTGGTATAAAACTCAGTTCAGTTTTATAGAATCATAACTGTCAAATACAGTCACTCAGTTCAATATAGAACTCAGCATAGTTCCACAAAATCATGACTATCAGCTACAATCATTCAGCTATCAGTTATATAGTATCAATAAACTTAGATATTAGTAAATCAGTAATTTAGAACTCAGTATCCAGTGCCATCATGACCACAGTTATAGTTTATGTATTTTATGCATGTACTTTTATTCAGTTATACTCATGTTATTAGTTAGTATTATTCATGCATAGGAACCATGCATCTCATCCTACCTTAGCATACCAGTATATTCAAAGTACTGACACATACTTTTCTTTGCACTATGATATCTTATATCATAGGTTCAAACGCTTGGGCTCCCAATCATACTTAGCAGCCTGATCCATCAACAGTAGACTAGTAGTGAGTCCTCATTACTTAAGGAAATATTTATTATTATAGTATTTCAATACTCAGTTATTTCAGTAATTAGAGTTAGTTAGGGACTTGTCCTATCAAACATCTTGATCAGATAGTAGAGGCTTTACAGACTAGAGTATTTATAAAGAGATGTTCAGTTTTGGTGTGGATGTACCGTACTTAGAATTTACCTATAGTTTTGAACCTTATGGAAGATTTCTACCTAATTTCAACATAATTATAGTATTACTATTTAGTTATTGCAGCAGGTACCAGTCATGGGTTAGCTTGTGGTCCTTCAAGATTATGAGCACCGTGTAGCATTCGGGGTACAGACTCGGGGCATTACAAACTTAGTATCAAATCCTAAGGTTCAACAGAGTCTAGGAAGTCTGAAAGTCACATCTAGTAGTCTTGTGCATGGGCGTGTAGTGCCACACTTATGGATAGGTGGCTATTAGATGTTTTAGGAAAAGTCTCCCTTCTTTTAGTAATCATGTCGTGCGGGTGAGCACAAGATTAAATTAAACTCTTTGTCTAATATAAGTTTCTCTTTTGTTTACATAATATGCCTCCAAAGAGGACTAAAAAAAGAGGAACAAGAGACCAGCCAGCACCTCAGCCCATCCAGCCAGATCTCTGGGCAAATATGTGTCCCACGTTGAATTCAGAGCATATTTTACCACCCTAGCTCATTCTGTACCAGCCCAGAAGGAATGCCCAATTGTCGTACTAGCCAATACTGCTACAGCCAAGATTCAGGACTTTACCTAAATGAACTCTCCCATCTTTTGTTAGGTCAAAAGTCAGATGAGGACCCACAGGAATTTTTTAATTAGGTGCAAAAGGTTATAGATATTATATGGGCGACAGCTAGTGAGAGTTCCGAGTTAGCTGCATATTAGTTTTAGGGTGTGTCTCAATCATGGTTCAAATAGTAGAAAGCATAGAGGGCTAAAGATTCAGGGCCCATAGAATGGGAGGAATTTGTTATTGCATTTTTAGATAGGTTCTACTCACTAGAGTTTAGAAAAGCAAAGGTTTTGGAATTTATAAATTTGAAGCAGGGCAACATAACAGTACAAGAATATTCTCTTAAGTTTAGTAAATTAGCCAAATATGCTCCTCATGTGGTAGTAGATAGCAAATCTAAGATGAGTAATTTTATGTCTTGAGTGTCTAACAGTATGGTCAAGGAGTGTAGGACCGCAATGTTGATTAAGGAGATGGACATATCCAGGCTCATGGTCTATGCTCAACAGATAGATGAGGCTAAGAATAAAAAAAAAAAGAGGGAGAATAAAAGAGCTAGAATTGGTAGCTTCAACTTTACCCAGCCAAATTCAGAGGGTCGTAATCATTCTCAGTTCTACCTAAAATCCTCAGTCCCAGCTCCGTCCTCTGCTAGTGCTCCCGTACCAAAATTCAGAAACGGTAATAGAGATAGGGCATCAGGCCTTAAATCCCAAGGAAGTGTTAGCAATACCTAAATAAATCCTCTATGCCAGAAGTGTGAAAGATACCATCAGGGTGTCTGCAGAGCTGGCAGTGATGTATGTTTTAGATGTGGCAAGCCAGGCTGCAAATTCATATAGTTTCCTTAGGTGGGTTCATAGAGTCAACATAACCATCCCTCAGCTCAGTCCAGTTGCCCGAATAAGCAGGGTGCCACTTTCAGTGGCACCAGTAGGCAATGCCCAAATAGACTCTATGCACTTCAATCCAGATAGGATCAGGAAAATTCTCCTAATATGGTCACTGGTACATTACAACCTTACCATTTACATGTTTATATGTTGCTAGATCTAGGAGATTCTTTATCTTTTGTAACTCCTTATATAGTTGTTCACTTTGGAGTCAGTCCCAAAATTCTAGTAGAGCTTTTCTCAGTCTCTACCCTAGTGGGTAAATCTATCATAGTCCAGTGGGTATATAGGAACTATCCAGTTATGATATCTCAGAAAGTCACTTCAGTAGACTTAGTTGAATTAAAGATGACCAATTTTGATGTTATTATCGACATGGATTGGCTTTATTCCTGCTATGCCTCAGTCGACTACAAAAATAGAATTGTCCAGTTTCAATTCCTGAATAAGCCCATCCTAGAGTGAAGGGGTAGTAATTCAGTACTTAAGGTTTAGCTTGTTTCCTACCTTAGGGCAAGGAAAATAATATCTAAGGGATATGTTTACCATCTCGTTCATGTCCAGGACTCTAGATCTGAAACCCCTACTCTTGAGTCAGTTTCAGTAGCATGTTAATTCCCATACGTGTTTCTCGAAGATCTTCCCAGAGTTTCTCCTGAAAGGGAAATTGACTTTGGAATAGACCTTCTTCCAGATACTCAGCCCATATCTATTTTGCTATATAGAATGGCTTCAGCAGAACTCAAAGAATTAAAAGAATGGTTGAAATATATCCTAGATAAGGGATTTATCAGACCCAATGTGTCCCCGTGGGGTACAGCAGTTCTATTCGTGCATAAGAAAGATGGTTCTCTCAGGATGTGTATAGACTACCATAAGATAAATAAATTCATGGTCAAGAACAAGTATCCATTTCCCAAAATCGATGACTTATTTATCCAACTTTAGGGTGTCAGTTACTTTTCTACGGTAGACCTGACATTTTAAAAATAGCTTTCAGAACTCGATATGGTCACTTTGAATTCTTAGTTATGTCATTTGGTCTTACTAATGCCCCAATAACTTTCATGGACTTGATGAACCATGTGTTCAAGCAATACTTGGACGTGATCATGCAGACCATCTCAAAATAGGATTACAGACTCTCAGAAAGCATCAGCTATTTACCAAATTCAGTAAGTTCAAATTTTGGCTAAGTTCAATAGCTTTTCTCACCTATATCATTCTTGGTGATTACATTAGAGTTGATCCCCAAATGACTAAACTAGTGAGAAAATGGCCCATCTCTCCATTAGATATCTAGAGTTTCTTGGGTTTGGCTAGCTATTATCGAGGGTTTGTTAAGGCATTTTCATCTATTTCGTCTCCTATGTCCAGATTGACTCAAAAAAAGGTCAAATTTTAATGGTCAGATTCTTGTGAGAAGAGTTTTCAAGAGTTGAAGACTCGACTCACTACAGCCCTAGTTTTGACTCTACCAAATGGTTCAAATTGATTTGTGATATATTATGATGCTTCCAAGGTTGATTTGGGGTATGTTTTGATGTAGAGATTTAAGGTCATAGCCTACGCCTCTAGACATCTTAAGCCCCTAAAAAGAACTATCCAGCTCATGATCTTAAGTTAGTAGCAGTAGTATTTGCCTTAAATATTTGGAGGCACTACTTATATAGTGTGCACATCGATGTGTGCACTGACCATAAGAGCCTATAGTATGTGTTCTCTTAGAAAGACCTAAACCTCCATCAGAGAAGGTGGTTGGAGTTGTTGAAAAACTATGACATGAGCATTCTGTATCATCCAGGTAAAGCTAATATAGTGGATGATGCTCTAAGTAGGATGTCTATGGATAGTGTTACTTATGTGGAGGATAGTAAGAAGAAGTTAGCTTAGGAAGTTCATCAGCTTTGCCGACTGGGTATCCGCTTAGTCAATTCAGTAGAAGGTAATGTATGGGTGTAGAGTAGTTTAGAATCATATTTGGTTTCCTAGGTGAAGGAATAGTAGGATAGGGATCCCATCCTAGTTAAGTTGAAAGAATTAGTCAGAGATTAGAAGATAAATGTTTTCACGTAAGAAGGAGATAGTGTATTGCATTGTCAGGGTTGGCTATGTGTGCTAGGTGTAGATGACATAAGATAGCAGATTCTTGCAGAAGCGCATAGTGCACGTTACTCTTTTCATCCAGGGGCTACTAAGATGTACTATGATTTTTAGGAGATCTACTGGTGGAGTTGCATGAAGAGAGACATTATATAGTTTGTAGCCAAGTGCTCAACATATCATTAGGTTAAGATCGAGTATGAAAATCCTAGTAGGGCTATGCGGAAGTTTAGTATTCCCACTTAGAGGTGAGAAGAAGTGAACATGGATTTTGTGATGGGTTTGCCTCATACTTATCGTCAGCACGATTCAGTTTGGGTCATTGTAGGCAGGATGACTAAATCAGCTCATTTCCTACCATTCCATACCTCTTATTTAGCCAAGAACTATGCCAATATTTATGTCAGGGATTTGGTCAGATTACACGGAGTTCCATTATCCATTATCTGAGATAGAGGTATGCAATTCACCTCTTATTTATAGAAAGCCTTCCAAAAGGGTCTTGGTACCCAAGTCATCCTTAATACATCTTTCCACCCTTAGATAAATGGTCAAGCAGAAAGGATCATTCAGATTTTAGAGGATATGCTACAAGCGTGTGCGATAGACTTTAAAGGTAGTTGGGATAACCACTTACCTTTGATTGAGTTCGCATCTAACAAAAGCTATCATTCCAGCATTCAGATAGCTCTACTTGAGGTGCTCTATGAGAGGATATATAGGTCTCCCATTGGTTGGTTTGAGTGGGAGATGCCACAGTGGTAGGTCCTGACTTGGTGTTTCACACCTTAGAGAAGGTTCAGATAATTAGAGAAAGGCTTAACATAGCTTAGAGCTGACAGAAATCATATGCAGGTGTATGGAGAAAGGATATCGAGTTTGAGATTGGTGATTATATGTATTTGAATATCTCTTCTATGAAAGGAGTGAAGAGGTTTGTCAAGAAGGGGAAACTCAGTCCCTGATATATCGTTCCTTACCGAATTCTCAGCCATTTTGGAAAGGTAGCTCATAAGATTGAGTTTCCTTTAGATTTAGCTTCAATCCATCCAGTGTTCCATGTCTCTTTGCTAAAAAAATGTATAGGTGACCCAGCAGTTATAGTCCCTGTAGGGAGTATAGACGTTCAGAATAGCCTCTCTTATGAGGAGATTCTAGTCAAAATCCTTGATTATTAGATTCGCAGACTGAGGAACAAAGAGGTCCCTCTATTCAAAGTTCTTTGGTGGAATCACTCCATTGAGTGAGCTACTTGAGAAGCAGAAGAAGTTATACAGACCAAGTATCCTCACCTCTTCTCCACAAACTCAAACTCAGCCCAAGGTAACAGTTTTCCCTTGAACTTACTAAATTCCATACTCTGATTTCCCTTATAGACTTGGTATCAGTTACCATTACATCTTTCAATTATGTATTCATGCATCAGATATGCATGTTCATCCTGATAAATTAGCTTATCAACAATTCTAGTTATGCATTCAAGAATTTTGTTCAGCCTTGTACTCATGCATCAGATATGCATGTTCAGTATAAAATTTTAGCATATTGGTAGTGTCATTCATGAAATCATGTTACAGTTGTGCATGAACTGTATCTAAATCAAGTCTATCAGTATTCTCAGCTCAATTAGCCTCATTTAAGAATGAATGTTCCCAAGGAGTAGATATTGTAAGTCCCTAAAAAATTGCTCGGCCAGCAGGCGGGCGGCGTGCTTATCTTGTGTGACAACACTACAGAGCGAGTTGCTCTTCTAGGCGGGCAGGATTCCATTCCATCAAACAATTCTATCACACACGGCAAATCGAGTTCAAAGAACTCTCCCCACAGCTAAGGAAGCATGCATTGACAAACTATTAGACATAGGACGGACCTAGCTGATTGATCTAAGATTTACTCAGACCTTTAAAGCTTGTTAAGGCATCCGAGGCCTAGAAAATTTTAGCTAAGTATTCAAACTTAGTGTTATTTTAGCCTTCATAGGTTGGCGACTCTATTTCATGAACCTCATTGCCTTAAAGTAATGATTTTTAGGTTGAATCATGATTAGGAATACCAATGGGTGTTCCCGGATAAGTTTCAGATTTTTGGACTTCATTTGGATCACAGTTGAAAGCTCACACTAGTGGATCAATGCGATATTGATACGCCGCATCGCCCATCGTGTCAATGAATACTTTCCTCTAGCTCCCAGTACAAATTCTAGTGAACCGACACGGACTCAACATGGAGTGTTGACCATCGTGTTGCTAGGTCAGTTTTCAGTCATTAAAAAGATGTATCCTCAGGGGTATCTGGGTCTTTTTCCTATGTCTATCAGCCCCAAAACGCGATTAAAGCCTTTAAGAGCAAAAACTATTCATTCTTCACAAGTTTCTCTCAAGAACAAGCCCTAGGAGATTTCAAATTCAATTCAAGGCTTAAGAACTTACCATCAATCTTTCAGAATTTAATTATTAAGGTATGTCAAGTGATCATTCAAGGATCCCATCCGCCCTTGGAGTTCAAGAATCTATTTTTGAAACCTCAATGTATTAATTACATGAATTTTATGTTGGGTTTAATTATATTTGTGATTATAATGATTAATTGGGTTTCTAATCCATGTTTTATTACAAGCTTCATGTGGAGTTATTTGATATATGTATAGAATCATGTAAATCCATGCTAAACTCGTAAAATTGTAAATGGGGATTTGAATTATGGTGCCCAAATGTGGTTAGTGTCATGAGCATTGATTATGTCCTTTAAGGGTTTGATAAATTGTTCATTTAAATAAAGAAAAAGGTAAAACAATAATGTCATGTTAGCTTATGTGCAAGTTAACTCATGCAAGTGTTTGATGGAATGTCTCTATGAATGAGTTATGATCAAGTGCATATGGTTATGCCTTCCAATTTTGTGCTATGATTTACTTTTCATGTTATCGAGTCCTAGGGTTATCCAATACCCAAAAACTTAGCTATTTAACTAGAGTTATGGTAGTTACAGAACAGTCTCAGTAGTGTCACAAATAGTAGCCTCGGTAATCAGTCACAATTATAGTTCAGTATTCAGTTCAGACCTCAGTAAATCCAGCTAGTCAACAGAAATCTATTGTATTCCATCAGTTAACGAAATTCAATAGTACTCTATCAATTAATGGAACTTAATGAACTCATTTCAGTTCAAATAGACAGTACGATCAATAATAGTTCAGTCTATCCTAGTACAGTTTAGAAATCAATCCAGTGTCTATTCAGTTGGGAGTAGGATTTAGCACCGATCGAACGCAGGGATGGGGGTATTTATTCCAGCAGAGGGTTTGACCCTTTGTAGCAGTCTCTGCATTATAGAACGATGTATCCAGCATAGGTTGAGATATCTTCTTGCCAGAATAGGGTTGATATATCTCATACGAGTTTTCCTGCCAGGGAGGTTTGACGAAAAAGCTTCCTATCAGAGAGGGTTAACTCATATCCTGTCTTTACTTATAGCATGGTACTAACACCCTTCCAACTGGGATCACAGGTTGGACCCCAATCTATCTATAAAGGGGCATGTCGGTCAGATAATTACCACCTATAGTCTCAGTTTCAATTTCAGTCTTGGTATAGAACTCAGTTCAGTTCTATAGATTCATGACTGTTAGATATAGTCACTCAGTTTAGTATAGAACTTATCACATTTGCACAGAATCAGGACTATCAGCTACAGTCATTCAGCTATCAGTTATACAGCATCAGTAAACTTAGATATCAGTAAATCCATAATTTACAACTTAGTATCCAGTGCCATCATAACCTCAGTTACAGTTTACATATTTCATGCATATACTCTCATTCAGTTATACTCATGTTATTCAGTCAGTATTGTTCATGCATATGAACCCATGCATCTCAGCTTACCTCACTTAGTATACCAGTACATTTAAAGTACTGACGTAAACTTTTCTTTGTTCTATGATGTCTTATATCATAGGTACAGACGCATGAGCTCCCGATCATACTTAGCAACCCATTCCATCAGCAGCAGACTAGTGGTGAATCCTCATTGTTTGAGGATAGATTTATTATTACAGTATTTCAGTACTCAGTTATTTTAGTAGTCGGAGTTAGCTAGGGACGTGTCCCATCAACTCCTTGTTCAGACAGTAGAGGATTTTTAGACTAGAGTATTTACAGACAGATGTTCAGTTTTGGTATGGATGTACCGTACTTAGTATTTACTTACAGTTTTGAACCTAATTGCAGATTTTTGACTAATTTCCACATAATTACAGTATTACTATTCAGTTATTGTAGCAGGTACCAGTCATAGGTTAGCTTGTGGTCCTTCGAGATTATAAGCATCGTGTAGTATCTGGGGTATAGACTCGGGGTATTATAATAATCCATGCTGGCAGAGGGGACCAGGTTTCGCATGCATTTAAATCATTAACCTTGGTTGTTCATCTTGACCATCCCAAAACCACCCACGAGATATATGGGTTCAGTGTTACCCTATGAACGTCCCCTTATATGTGTAGCCTCATGAACTAGAGATATCATAGGGGCCGGGGATTCTCGAGTACCCTTTACCCTCCGTGATACATATATACAAGTATAAGCTTAGAAGATTCTCATGTATCCCACAATTATATGGTCACTGATAATGCTAAACTAACTCTTATGTTTAAGGGGTAAGGCAGTCATTGTCAATATCCTGATAACCCTCAATCTATACCTCTCATGTGAAAATGTAAGCGATCATTGTAAATATATAACCCAACTAGGTTGGGGTTGAATCCCACAGGGAATATGGTATGAACTTAATTTGTTTGCAATTTAATCAACTGATAGTTAGTGGTTTCTGGTAAATTGGGTGTTAAGAGAATTTAGCAAATAATTTTTGGTCACTTTATTTTCAGTGTTTTTAATCAAGAGATTATGGAAAACCAGAATTACGTTCACTATGAGTTTTGGTACTTGACAGATGTTAATAGCGATTCAAGGTTCTCACGATCGGTAGGAACAACAGATTGTCTTTATCAAAGTTATGCCTAAATGTCTCTCGACCTACTTAAGCATTTAATTACCTAATCCTCCCGAACTTAGAAAATTTATATTCACTGACCAGACTTCACCTCAGGTTAATTAACCTTGTTACAGCGTCAATTATTAAATGGAAGGTTGGTAGCTTCCAAGGGCCCGTCAATAATTCACTTCCTACTATAGTTGATTTCTTATCTAAAGCAAATTAAAGTAGGTGCTATCTATTATTTGCAACCAATAGACAATAATTAAAACCTCAAAATTATCAAGGAGTCATATTACCTTTAGAATCTTTAACACTTAGCAACTTACCAAGACCTAACCCATAGATCTCATAATTTGGGTTAAAGGGATTTAGCCACTCATAATGTAATAATCGATACAGCAAGTTGAATTCATAATTTGAAAGATGAACTTACAGAAAGATTAATAGCAACTAGTGTTTCTCAGATTATATCAAAGTAGAAATCCCAAAATATTGATGATAATCTCTTCAAAGTTAATTGTTTTGTTCAAGCCAAGAAACTAGAGGGAAAATAACAAAATACATGCATTCCAAAATAGGTTCAGCACCCTTAAAAAACCCTAAACTATGCTTTAAATTCTTCATCCTAATTATCTAAACAAAATCATAGAGTTCAGTGTTCTTGTCAGATTAAGTGACGACATGTGTGATGCTTTATCAGGGGGATGATGACTTATCATGGATGCCATTAGCTCCTCTTCAATTTTGACAATTTATGCTTAAGGATAATGGTGAATCCTGACAGCTTATCAAAATTGTGACAACATATCAGACAATGTCGCCACTTCTTCACCTCAGCTACCATGTTCTATCTAAGGCTGACGGAAACTTTGATGGCTTATCACAAGGTTGATGGCTTATCACATGTTTTCGTCACTTCTTTAACTGAATCCCATTCTTTATTTAATGCTGACGATAAATATGATAACCTATCAGAGTGCTGACGATTTATCAGGAATGTCGTCAGCCACACTTCTCTTCTATTTGCTTCAGATTTCAACTCTGTTACTTCCATCATTGTTGGTTCTCTTTCCTATTGAATTCCACTACAAAATCAAAGATAAAACAATCAAAAATGACAAAAGTTTCTTAAGACTTTACAATTATTCTCAGTTAAAAGCCTCAAATGTTTTAGCATCTGCTCACACATTAAAACCCTCAACTTAAAACAATTGTTTGTCCTCAAGAAACTAAAACACAACCAAGAGGATACAAAGTACATTTGGCAGTCAATCATCTATATTATCTCAAAACCATCTTTACCTTCTCCATGGTCAATTAATTCCAAATCAATTGTGTATGCTCTTGAAGAACAATAATGGGATATACAAGAATAAAGATATGGTATCAATTCAGCAACAAGAACTATGCATGTATCAATCTTACACTATCCAAACAAGTTAGCAACTAGCAACGTAACCAGTGTACCCTCACTACAAAGAAGTCCTACTTCACTTATATCAGACATTACATATGTAACCATGGGGACAATCACCAAACATTCACTCTCAGAATGAAGTTCCAATCAATGTATGCTGAATACCATAGGCTTGCCATTATTTTCATTACTAAGACTTTCAGACAGGTCAGCTAAGATCACTATAGGTCTTCTCTTTGGCTTGTAATTTAGACTAGGGGCTGGTATGATACTTGATAATATTTAAAGTGACTAAGCCTTCTTAACAGTACACTAGCTTCTGGGGTCTCACTCATTTATGTTTTTCCATTCTTCTCTTTTCTTGATCACACTTATTCAGGATGGGTGCGGTTCTTTTCTACAATTGCTTCTTTTTATCACAACTTTTATTTTTTTGCTCTTTTCCACCGCACCTAGCTTTTATTCTTTTCTTTTACTCTACCTTCTTCATACTCATTTTACATCATGCACCCCTATGATAGCCATCCTCAACTGAGGCCATTTGCTTAAGTCAAGGTGCACAGGGTCCAAGGAGGACCAGGGCCAAAATAGGTTCATTGTGATATAAATGGGAAGGTGATAGCTGTAATAAAAAGAATAGGCATTCAGGCTCAAAATCAGGATCAAGGGATATTATTTACACATGGACGGTCATTTAGGCTAAAAGTGGACTAATATCAACAACAGCCTATGATACTTTCCTAACCTCTATCCTTCAACCTAGGTATGACTAACCGGGAAAGTTCTGGATTCAACATTCAAAGGGAACTAAGTAAATCTAACATGCACATGGCACACAAGTATATCACAAGTTACTACTTATCCAGTTTATGTAATTATTTAGTAATGGTTATCAAGTCACTAGAACTAATACCACACAAAAATGCACAGTGGTCACAATTATATGCAAATCATACAGTTAAAGAATTAGAACACTTGAGAGGTGTTTACAAAATAATAAAACCGTGTTAACTGCCTCAAGTACTTGTATTTTTCCTAGTCAACTACAAAATGTTACAACAATAACTCACTCTACACCCTCAACTTAAAATCAAAGAAAAATTGAACTAAGGATTAGGGTATACCTGGAGTAGATTAAGCTGGGAATCATGGGTCCCTGACCCTACTGCTGCATCCTCAGCTACCTTTTCTCCATCATGAGTCTCCCTTCTTTCTGATGTATCTAGCCCAGCAGTTGTTAAGGGCCTACTCGTTGAGGCACCTATGGCTCTCACTCAGATAGTTGCCTCTTATTTCTCATTATCAACTAAGGACTCAATCATTGCCTTCTTTGTCTCCTCTTTTTTAGCCTTTTTTCTTGTCCTCTACTCTTTTTTTCTTTCTTCATCACTATCAGGCCTTTCTCTCTTACCCTCACCTTTTTTTTTACCCTTCTTCTTTTTTTTATTATTGGTTCCTCATGAGATCAAGAAATAGGATTTTACTCTTAAACTCATCAACAGCCGAATCTGTTGAGACTATAAGTTGGTGTTGCTGTAATACCCCAGTATCTGCCTTCACCTTGTCTAGGTATGCTCTAAAATATGCAAGGTATGAGGCTGACATTTCTCTTACCTGTGTATTAAAATGATTTTCTAATTCATCAATTTGATTTGGCAAGGCTCGGAAGGGCTCCAGTGCTACCTTAATCCTCTTATCTACTGCAGAGGAAAATTGCTTGACAAAAAGTTAAAGTTGAGCCTCGCACCACTTGGCTTCTTTTTCCACTCTTCTGAAATAAATAGAGGTGAAGGAAAATTTTGTGGTAGACACAGCAGCAGCTGAAGGATTTGTTTTATTTCTAGGCATTGAATCTACTATTACTGAGGAGGTCAGTGTTGCAGCCTCAGAATCCTATACCGCTACATTAGGTGCTAAGCAGGTACCTATAATTGGTGGGTCTGCTTCAACCCTCTGTGAAGTGTCAGTCTCGCCTGATTTTCATCATATCGGATGGGGTTGTGGGTCTTCTTGGTAAGTAGTTCTTTGTCTAACCCTACAACCTCAGGTACATGGGCTGCCTTACATAACCTTGTAATTAGATAAGGGAAAGGATATGCCGTGTCGGGCCTTGAGACTCAAATTTTTATCTCCTCAGCAATGGTTTTCCCGAAGTTCAACTTGAGCTTAGCAACAAAACTTGCAACCAATATTGCTCTGTCATCTCCAATGATGTTATCTCTCTTAGTAGGCATCAAATAGGTGTGAACTACACCCCACCAGAACCTTTCCTCTTGAGTCAGGGAGGACTTGAAAATCCTTTCTTTAGGTTGGTCAGCTATTCAGGTCTCCCTTCATCTATGAGTGTGGCTAACCAAGACCGTTGATTTGCACGATGCTTTAGTCGAGCGTAGAATGTAGGTGAAGTGGCCTAAGAAGTGAATTCTAGGCCATGAAAAAATCTATTGATTGTTGTTTCTAAGAGATCCATCATCACACCTCATACTGGAATATGGTGTGAACTTAAGTGGGTCGAGACTGGGTCGGGTCTTTTTAATTTGGCCCAAAATTTCATCTACTCTTTTAGGCTTTCTGACGAAAAGGGTTGATGGCTTATAACACTTGTGATAGCCTATCATGAATGTTGTCAGCCTTAACAGAACATGCCTCAGGTTTGATTTCTCTAACGACGAATCTGATGGCTTATCACAATTATGACAGCCTATCAAATATGTCATCAGGAATAGATTCTACCTTCTTTGAGATTCCACCAAATTGCATAGAGCTTTTGTAAAATTCAGGGACCCAATAGTGCATGGGATGGTAAATGCTCCTGGGTCTACCTTTTTCTGCACTAAAGACCTTGTGGAGATAGCACCACAATGATGGATATTGTCCCCCAGATCATGTCTAACCTTCCATTTCTTCGTAAAACGTTTTTTCATAAACTTAGTGTATTCTGGCATTTGCTCAATGCCTCCACCAAAGGCATATTTACTGCTAACTGCTTCAACATTATCATGAACTTTCTAGACTTTATATCATCAGCTTTTTTCATGAAATAGTTGAGGAAAAAGAGGTGGTGGTCTTGGTAGAGTTTTTACCACTACCTACTTCTCCTTCCCTTTTCCTTTTTCTGGAGTATCATCAGAACCATCCAGCTTCTCAGACTCCACTGGAATACCTTCTTCTGGTTCATCATTACCTACCTTATTAACTATATTTTTGCCTACAAAAGGTCCAAGTAATATCTTACCACTTCTAGTGGTAATCACCATGCATGACCCATTATCCGTGAATTCTGGACTGTATCACTAGGTAAAGTTCTACCCTTCCTCTGATTCAGCACTGCAGAGAGTTAGCTCGTTTACTATTCCAGCTGCTTGATCAAAGTGGAGTGCGATTTTACCAACTGACTAAGAGATGACAGATCAGTCTTCATGGTAGTCACTCCTGAGTTGGTAGTCTCCACTCTCTTTAACAATTTAGCCATCATGTCCTCCATGGACATCTTTTCAGAACTTATTGTAGCAGCCTCATGATTTCCAGGAGGGATATATAGCCCGCTCCTATCATTATTACTCCTCCAATCTCCCTGCTCCCTATCTTTATAACTAGGCTTGTCATAATAATTCTGACCTCGATTCCCTTGGCTATTGCCTTGGAAACCCCTTGATTATTAACATAGTTCGCCTCTTCTTCTGGATAAGCTTCAACTCTATCTTAAGATCCCATAGCTTTCACCTTCTCAATCTTGCCTAATAGCAAGTGCTTGATTAGTAAGTCCATCTACATTTTTAGGTACGCTATGTCTTGATCACGCTCCTCATCTCTCCTACATAATTCTGCAGTCATACCCACAGAAACAGTAGGGCTTGCTACCACAGAGTCTCTAGTATGGCATGCCCGACTCTATATGTTCATTCTCTCTAGTATTTCTGAAGCTTCTAGGAATGTAAGATCAACAAATGAACAACCAGCATCATTATCTATAATTTGTTTTGTCACAGAGTTAAGAGCCCTGTACAAAGTCTCCATCAAGTGTATGTCCATCATATTGTGGTTCGGATACTGCGTCAGCTTTTTTTTGAATCTCTCCTAGGTTTCATGCAAGGTTTTAGTTGGGTGCTGTCTAAAGTTGTTGATCTCATCCCTCAACTGTACCCTCCTGGAAGGTGGAAGGAACCTTTCTAGAAAAGCTCCTTTCAACTGCCTCTAGTTGGTTATAAATAGGGTGTCAGCTCGTTAGACAGAGACAACGGAAACAATCTCAAACGGATAGCATTCTGACCCACTCCTAGGTTATCAAAAGATTTACAGATGGTGACAAAGTTCACCAGATGCAAGTTAGGGTCATCACCAGGAAGGCCACCAAACAACCCCTTTAGATTGAGGAGTTGAATCATAGTACTTGTAATGTTGAATTTTACCCCAGGTGTCAAGGGTGGAGGAATAATTGCACCCATTCAACCTGCTCCATCCATCCTATCATCATCATCATTGATGTCAGACTAGACCGGCTGGTAATCTTGCTTTCCTTGAAATGGACGATTCCTGTTAGTATTACGATGTACTGGTGCAGCTACTTACTCTGCATGCCTTGGGTTACCAGGGTTTATCAACTCCGTATCTCCCAAATCTTCATCCTCAGGATTTGAATGTCGTATATATTGACCGATATTCTGCATATTCACCTGACTCTAGCTAAGCCTACTAACCTATTAGCCTCCTTCTAGTCTGCCATTCTTCCAATTCGTTGCGGTTCTGGATTAAATGGTAATAATGGTTATCCGAAACTTTTGGTTCTTGGCATACACCACAAAATTCCTACAGAAATAAAAATGATAAATAAACATAAAACTAGGAAACTTGACTAACAGTCAATTAGCGCACATAAACTTTAATTTATAACCGTATTCCCCAACAACGGCGCCATTTTTTATAACGCTCAAACTACACCCTCATGTGAGAATGTAAGCGATCGTTGTCAATATATAACCCTACTAGGTTAGGGTCAAATCCCACAGGGAATATGCTGGGAACTTAAGTCATTTGCGAATTAATCAACTGATAATTAGTGGTTTCCGGTAAATTAAGGGTTATGAGAATTTAGCAAATAATTGTTGGTCACTTTAGTTCAGTGTTTGTGATCAAGAGTTTATGGAAAACCAGAATTATGTTCACTATGGGTTTTGGTACTTGATAGATACTAATAGTGATTCAAGATTCTCACGATAGGTAGGAATAATAGATTGTCTTTATCAAAGTTATGCCTAAATGTCTCTCAACCTACTTAAGCATTTAATTACCTTATTCTCTCATACTTAGAAAATTTATATTCACTTACCAGAATTCACCTCAGTTAATTAACCCTGTTACTGCATCTATTATTAAATGGAAGGATGGTAGCTTCCAAGTCCCTGTCAATAATTCACCTCCTATTATAGTTGATTTCTTATCTCAAGCAAATCAAAGTAGGTGCTATCTATCATTTGCAACAAATATACAATAATTAAAATATTATAATTATCAAAGAGTCCTATTACTGTTAGAATCTTGAACACTTACCAACTTACCGGGACCTAACCCATAAATCCCATAATTTGGGTTAAAGGGATTTAGCCACTCATAATGTAATAATCAATACAACAAGTTGAATTCATAATTTGAAAGATGAACTTACAGCAAGATGAATAACAATGAGTGTTTCTCAGATTAGATCAAAGTAGAAATCCCAAAATATTGATAATAATCTCTTTAAATTTAATTGTTTTGTTCAAGCCAAGAAACTAGAGAGAAAATAACAAAATACGTGCATTCTAAAATAGGTTCATCATCCTTAAGAAACCCTAAACTATGCTTTAAATACTACATCCTAATTATGGAAACAAAATCACAGAGTTCAGTGTTCATCTCGGATTTAGGTGACGACATGCGTGACTCCTTATCAGGAGGCTGACGACTTATTATGGATGTTGTCAGCTCCTCTTTAATTTTGACAATTTCTTCTTAAGGTTAATGGTGAATCCTAATGACTTATCAAAACTGTGACAACATATCAAATAGTGTCATCACTTCTCCACCTCAGCTACAATGTTCTGTCTAAGGCTAATGGTAACACTGACAGCTTATCACAAGGTTGATGGATTATTACATATCGTCATCACTTTTTCCAACTGAATCACATTCTCTGTGTAAGGCTGACGATGAAGATGATAACCTATCAGAGCGCTGACGACTTATCAGGAATGTCGTCAACCACACTTCTCTTCTATTTACTTCAGATTTTAACTCTATTACTTCCAACATTGTTGGTTCTCTTGCCTCTTGACTTCCACTGCAAAATCAAAGATAAAACAATCAAAAACGACAAAAGTTACTGAAGATTTTGCAATTATTCTCAGTTAAAAGCCTCAAATATGTTAGCATCTACTCACACATCATATCCCAACTCGTGTTTGGGTCGAATCCACAAGGAGTGAAATTCAAATTTCAAGTCCTATAGGTGCTCTAATTACTAAAAAGATACCTAGAGTGCAAGCAAACACAACATGAAATAAAAGTGGGGGATGTGGTTTGTATCAACATTTGAGTTATTATAAGCTACAATGACACTTTAGGTTTAAAAATCAAGTTTGGGGAGACTCTTGGGATTATGTCTTCCTAAAGGTATAAAGTGTGTAGGTTAGAGATTGTTCATCATGATATCTAGTTGTTGAGTGAGAGATAGTCTTAGTCAAAAGTTTTGTGACTAGTTTTTCAACTAAACCTCATAGATTTCACCCACTGGCTCTTTTGAGCATTGATAATGCTTAACTTACACATCAATTTAGTGCAAGGCAGTCATCGTTAATATATTTAACCAATTTTAGGAGTTGGGGTCGAATCCACAGGGAACAATGTGAGTGGAGATTGAACTAATTTGAAACTATAGCTCACGAAATGATAAAATGGGGGTTTTGGAGATTAACAAATAATTGTTGGTCACTTTCGCTTCGGTGTTTGTAATCAAGGGTTTATGAAAAAACCAGAATTATGTTCACTAGGGGTTTTGGTACTTGACATATGCTAATGGTAGTTCAAGATTCTCATAGTAGGTAGGACAACAAGTTATCTTTATCGAAGTTGTGCCTAAATGTCTCTCGACCTACTTAAGCATTTAATTACCTAATCCTCTCGGACTTAGAGAATTTATATTCATGATCAGATTTTACCTCAGGTAAATCAACCTTGTTACAGTGTCAATTATTTAATGGAAGTTATTTGTCCTTCCAAGATCCTATTAATAATTCACTTCCCACTATATTTGATTTCTTTCTCAAGCAAATCAAATCAAGTGTTTTCTATCATTTGCAACCAATAGACGATAATTAAAAAACCTCAGAATTATGAAGGAGTCCTATCACCTTTTGAATCTTGAACACTCAGCACCTTATCAAGACTTAACCCTAGATCCCATAATTCAGGTTAAAGTAATTTAGCCTCTCATGATGTAATAATCAAAACAACTAGTTATATTCATGATTTGAAAGATAAACTTACCACAAGATGAATAGAAACTAGAGATTCTCAGATTTGATCACAATAGTAATCCCCACAATAATGATGATAATCTCTTCAAAATAATTGCTTGTTCAAGTTAAGAAACTAGAGAGAGAAAATATCAAAATATATGTCTCAATACTATAGTTTTTCTCCCCCAAGAAAACCCTAAACAATGCTATAAATAGTTCACGCTAATTAAGGAAACAAAATAATAAAGTTTAAATATTCCTCAGATTAGGTGACGTCATTTGTGATAACATATCAGGAAGCTGACGACTTATCACAAATGTCATCAGCTCCTCTTTGTTTTTGATACTCGCTGCCTCAAGTTAACGAAAATCGGTGACGTCCTATCAACTCCTTGAAGACTTAGAAAAAATGTCATCAAGTCTTTACCTCAGCCCTCATGTTCTGCCTTAGGCTGACGACATCTTTGACGACCTATCAGCTCCTTGATGGCATATCACAAAATGTCATCACAAATCTTAACTTAGGTGCATTCTCTGTCTAAGGCTAACGATAAAACTGATAACTTATCACAAGGTTGATGACTTATCAGAAATGTCATCAGCTACACTTCTCTTCGAATTACTTCAGATTTCAACTCCTTTGCTTCCATCCTAGTTGGTTCTCTTGCATCATAGCTTCTACTACAAAATCAAATGTAAAACAATCATAAACGACAAAAGTTGCTAAAGACTTTGCAATTATTCTTAGTTAAAAGCCTTAAATATGTTAGCATTAGCTCACACATCAATGCCCTCAACATAAGACAATTGTTGTCCTCAAGCAACTCAACATAACTAAGAGAATACAAAGTACATTTGGCAGTCAATAATCCATATCATCTCAACAGACTTTCACCATCTCCAAGGTCAATCAATTGAAAAACAACTATGTATATTTTTTAAGAACACCAATGCAACACACAGGAATCAAGTACGGAATTAATTCAGCTATAACAACCATGCATAGACCAGTATTACACTCTCCAAACAAGTTAGCAACCAGCAACATATCTGGTGTGCCCTCACAGCAAAGAAATACCCCTCATCTCATATCAGTAATCATATATGTAACCATAGGGTACAATCAAAACAACCACTCTTAGAACGAAGTTCCAACCAATGTATGCCAAATACCATAATCTTTCCCTTATTTTCATTACCGAAGCTTTCAAACACTTAAGTTAGGATCACTATAGGTCTTCTCTTTGGCTTGTAATGCAGGCTAGGGGCTGGTATGATACTCAATGATATTTAAAGTGACTAAGCCTCCTTGACACTACACTAGCTTCCAGGGTATCACTTATTAACCTTTTTATATTCTTCTCTTTTCTTGATCACACATATTCAGGATGGGTGCGGTCTTTTCTACAATCACTTCCTTTTTTTCACAACTTTTCTTTTCTTGTTCTCTTCCACCGCACCCATCTTTTTATTTTTTTTTTTATTCTACCTTTCTTCATACTCATTTTAGATCACGCCTATGATATCCACCCTTAAATTAGGCCATTTGCCTAAGTCAAGGTGCACAGTGTCCAAGGAGGACCAGGGCTAAAATAGATTCATTATGATATAAATGGAAAGGTGATAGGTATAATAAAAAGAATAGGCATTCAGGCTCAAAATCAGGATCAAGGGATA
The DNA here is from genome assembly GCF_002878395.1 of Capsicum annuum. Lineage (NCBI taxonomy): Eukaryota > Viridiplantae > Streptophyta > Magnoliopsida > Solanales > Solanaceae > Capsicum > Capsicum annuum. The sequence goes on from NC_061117.1 coordinate 52,472,288, forward strand.
TTATTCACACATGGAAGATCATTTAGGCTAAAGGTGGACTAATATCAATAATGGCCTACAATCCTTTCCTAACCGCTACCTACAACCAAGGCAAGACCAACCGGGTAAGTTCTGGATTTAACACACAATAGGAACTAGGTAGTATCTCTCACACACACGGCACAAAGGTACATCACAAGCTACTACCTATTCAGTTCATGCAATTATTTAGTAATGGTTATCATGTCACTAGTACTAACGCCATAACAAGATTCACAGTGGTCACACATAAATGCATATCACATAGTTTTAAAATAGACCTTTAGAGAGGTGTTATCAAAAAAACATGTTAACTGCTTAAGGTACTTGTATTTCTTTTATTCAATTACAACATTTTACAATAAATCACAATACGCCTAAACATGACGGCTCTACTAGGAACAAAACTCCGGGGAAGAGAGGCACGACAACAAAAACCCTAAAAGGACATCAATACCCATAAGTAGCCCCACCCTCAACTTAAAACCATGCAATGTCTCCAATGCATCAAACCAAAACAAGAGAGTTAAAAACATACCTATGGCACCATGGGTGTGAAGATGTGATGTCAATCACATAATATGAATACAAACAACAAAATGCTTTGGGTTGCCTCCCAAGCAGCACCTCATTTAATGTCGCGGCACGACTAAGTAATCTTGACTTCTTAAAATTCATAAAGATACCTTGAAAGTGCTTTATCATCTATCTCTCCACCTTGAGGATATGAATTTCACCCCCAACTTTGAGTCCATCTTCTTACCTCGATCATAGAGGGGTGGTACAAAATTAAGAAGTCGAGCAATGGATTGAGCATGGTAAGCCACTCAGCCTTAAAGTGAGGTGTGTTTTTATATTTCTTGTATAATGTAAACTCAAGAAGATAGGATTCTTGTTCTTCATCTTCACACTTTTCTACTATTTTAAATAATTCTACAGACAAGATATCATCTAAACATAATGTAGAAAAGTGCTTTGAATGAGGCCCAATCAATCCTACTTCAAAATTTACACTATCTACTACACACTCACTTTTGTTCACCTTCTCAATGTCAGTCTCAAGATCAAGATGGCAATCGAGTAGCTGCGATTCTTGTGTTTTCTCCACAAATTGGCTAATGTCCTCCTCATATTCTTCTTTGTTTAGCCATTGTAGAAATGGTGGCAGTGGTAACTCTTTTAGCTCTGCCCACAACTGTTCTTGTTTCTCTAAGATTCATTTCATCAATTTGTTCGCTTGAATCATGACAGCACACATATCTTCAGTATGATCACTTAGATCACAAGACAAACACTAAGTTACAGTAAGTAGGACAGTCGCCATATCATATTGTGAAGGTCCCATCCATGCACTTTCACGTAAATCTGGACAGCAAGCCTCAAAATATGGTCTCCCACAATAATAACAAAAATCGTAACAAGAATCATCATTACTCAAAAAACCATCTATCCAGGCTGACATCTCAAGAAAGGAGTAAGAAAAATAAGAATAAAAGAAAATAAAAAATAAACTAAATAAATATTTATAAGTTTGAATTCAAGCAAGTAAATAAAAATTCCAAACCAACACAATACGTCAAATTGTTCCCCAGCAATGGCACCATTTTTGATAACGCTCAACTTACACATCAATTTAGTGCAAGGCGGTCATCGTCAGTATATTTACCCAACTTTTGGAGTCGGGGTCGAATCCACGGAGAATAATATGAGTGGCGATTAAACTAATTTGAAACTATAGCTACAAGTTGAATTCAAACAACTGGCATGAAAAGATAGAATGGGGGTTTCGGAGATTAACAAATAATTGTTGGTCACTTTAGCTTTGGTGTTTGTAATCAATAGTTAATGGAAAAACCAAAATTATGTTCACGAGGGGTTTTGGTACTTGACAGAGGCTAATGGTGGTTCAAGATTCTCACAGTAGGTAGGACAAAAAGTTATTTTTATTGAAGTTGTTCCTAAATGTCTCTCAACCTACTTAAGCATTTAATTACCTAATCCTCTCAGACTTAGGGAACTTATATTCATGACCAGATTTTACCTCAGGTTAATCAACCTTGTTACAGCATCAATTAGTAAGTGGAAGTTTTTAGTGTTTCCAAGTCACTGTTAATAATTCACTTCCCACTATATTTAATTTCTTTCCCAAGTAAATAAAAGAAGGTGTTATCTATCTTTTACAACCAATAGACTATACTTAAAACCTCAAAATTATCAAGGATTCCTACCTCCTTTTGTATCTTAAACACTCAGCACCTTATCAGGACTTAACCTAAGATCCCATAATTCAGGTTAAAGGAATTTAGCCACTCATGATGTAATAATCAAAACAACTAGTTATATTTATGATTTGAAAGATAAACTTACCACAAGATGAATAGAAACTAGAGATTTTCAGATTAGATCACAATAGTAATCCCCACAATAATAATGATAATCTCTTCAAATTTATTGTTTGTTCAAGTCAAGAAACTGGAGAGAGAAAATATCAAACTACGTGTCTCAATATTCAAGTTTTTCTCCCCCAAGAAAACCCAAAACAATGTTTTAAATAGTTTACCCTAATTGTGGAAACAAAATAATAAAGTTCAGAAATTACTCGAATTAGGTGACGCCATACGTGATAACCTATCAGGAGGCTGACAACTTATCACAAATGTCATCATCTTCTCTTTTCTTTTGATATTCACTACCTAAAGCTCATGACAATCGGTGACATCCAATCAACTCCTTGATGACTTATAATAAATGTCGTCAAGTCTCTACCTCAGCCCTCATGTTCTGCCTTAGGCTAACGACAACTTTGACGAACTATCATCTCCTTGATGGCTTATCACAAAATATCATCACAACTCTTAACTCAGGTGCATTATCTATCTGAGGCTGACAATGAAGCTGATAACTTATCACAGGGCTGACGACTTATCAGAAATGTCGTCAGCTACACTTCTCTTTGAATTACTTCATATTTTAATTCCTTTGCTTCCATCCTTGTGGTTCTCTTGCATCATAGCTTATACTACAAAATCAAACATAAAACAATACAAAACGACAAAAATTACTTAAGACTTTGCAATTATTCTTAGTTAAAAGCCTCAAATATGTTAGCATTAGCTCATACATCAACACCCTAAAACTTAAAACAATTGTTTCTCCCCAAACAACTCAACACAACTAAGACAATACAAAGTACATTTGGCAGTCAATCATCCATATCATCTCAAAAACACTTTCACCATCTCTAAGGTTAATTAATTCAAGAACAACTGTGTATTATTTTGAAGAACACCAATGCAACACACAGGAATCAAGATACGGCATTAATTCAGCTATAACAACCATGCATAGACCAGTATTACACTCTCCAAACAAGTTAGCAACTAGAAACATATCAAGTATGCTCTCACAGTAAAGAAATCCCCCTCATCTCATATAAGTAATCATATATGGAACCATGGGGCACAATCAAAACACTTACTCTCAGAACGAAGTTCCAACCAATGCATGCCAAAAACCATAATCTTGCCCTTATTTTCACTACCGAAGCTTTCATACACTTAAGTTAGGATCACCATAGGTCTTCTCTTTGGCTTGAAATATAGGCTAGGGGCTGGTATGATACTCGAGGATATTTAAAGTGACTAAGCCTCCTTGACACTACACTAGCTTCTGGGGTATCACTTATTAACCTTTTTCTATTCTTCTCTTTTCTTGATCACACATATTCAGGATGGTTGCGTTCTTTTCTACAATCACTTCTTCTTTTTCATAACTTTTATATTCTTGTTCTCTACCACCGCACCCAGCTTGTTATTCTTTTCTTTTATTATACCTTTTCTCATACTCATTTTACATCACGCACCCCTATGATAGCCACCCTCAACTTAAACCATTTGTCTAAATCAAGGTGCATAGTGTCTAAGGAGGACCAGGGCCGAAACAGGTTTATTATGATATAAATGGGAAGGTGATAGGTATAGTAAAAAGAATAGGCATTCAGGCTCAAAATCAGGATCAAGGGATATTATTCACATATGGAAGGTCATTTAGGCTTAAAGTGGACTAATATCAACAACGGCCTATGATCCTTTCCTAACCGCTATCCTACAACCAAGGAAAGACCAATCGGGCAAGTTCTAGATTTAACACACAATGGGAACTAGGTAGTATCTCTCACACACACGGCACAAAGGTACATCAAAAGCTACTACCCATTCGGTTTATGCAATTGTGTAGTAATGGTTATCATGTCACTAGTACTAATGCCATAACAAGATGCACAGTGGTCACACATAAATGCATATCACACAGTTATAAAACAAACCTTTGGAGAGGTGTTAAAAAATCAACAAATTCTTCTCATATTCTTCTTTATTTAACCATTGTAGACATGGTGGCAGTGGTAACTCTTTTAGATCTACCCACAGTTGTACTTGACTCTCTAAGATTTGTTTTATCAATTTGTTCGCTTGAATCGTGACAGCACACATATCTTCAGTATGATCACTTAGACCTCAAGCCAAACACCAAGTTATAGTAAGTAGGACAGTATCCACATCATATTGTAAAGGTCCTATCCATGCACTTCCAGGTAAATCTGGATAGCAATCCTCAAAATATAGTCTCCCACAATAATAACAATAATTGTCATAAAAATTTTCATCACTCAAAAAAACATCTATCTAGGCTCACATCTCAAGAAAGTTGTGAGAAAAATAAAAATAAAAGAAAATAAAACAAATAAACTAAACAAATATTTACAAGTTTGAATTCAAGCAAGTAAACTAAAATTCCAAACCAACTCAATACGCCAAATTTTTCCTTGGCCATATGCTCAACTTACACATCAAATTAGTTTAGGGCGATTGTCCTTAACATATTTACCCAACTTATGGAGTCAAGGTCGAATCCACAGAAAATAATGTGTGTGGCGATTAAACTAATTTGAAAATATAGCTATAAGTAGAATTCAAACTACTTGCATAAAAAGATAAAATGGGGGTTTTGGAGATTAACAAATAATTGTTGGTCACTTTGGCTTCGGTGTTTGTAATTAAGAGTTTATGGAAAAACAAGAATTTTGTTCACTAGGGGTTTTGGTACTTGACAGATGCTAATAGTGGTTCAAGATTCTCACAGTAGGTAGGACAACAAGTTATCTTTATCGAAGTTGTGCCTAAATGTCTCTCGACCTACTTAAGCATTTACTTACCTATTCCTCTCAGACTTCGGGAATCTATATTCATGACCAGATTTTACCTCAGGTTAATCAACCTTGTTACAGCATCAATTTTTAAATGCAAGTTTTTAGTTCTTCCAAGTCCCTGTTAATAATTCACTTCCCATTATATTTGCTTTCTTTGTTAAGAAAATCGAAGTAGGTGTTATCTATCGTTTGCAACCAATAGACGATAATTAAAACCTCAATATTCTCAAGGAGTCCTACCACTTTTTGAATCTTGAACACTCGCACCTTATCAAGACTTAACCCTAGATCCCATAATTCAGGTTAAAGAAATTTAGCAGCTCATGTGTAATAATCGAAACAACTAGTTATTTTCATGATTTGAAAGATAAACTTACCATAAGATGAATAGAAACTAGAGATTCTCAGATTAGATCACAATAGTAATCTCCATAATAATGATGATAATCTCTTCAAAATAATTTCTTGTTCAAGTCAAGAAACTAGAGAGAGAAAATATCAAATTACGTGTCTCAATACTCTAGATTTTCTCCCCTAAGAAAACCCTAAACAATGCTTTAAATAGTTCACCCTAATTATGGAAACAAAAGAATAAAGTTTAGAAATTCCTCGAATTAGGTGATGCCATTTGTGATAACCTATCAGTATGCTGACGACTTATCATAAATGTCATTAGCTCCTTTTTGCTTTAGATACTCGCTGGCTAAAGCTGATGACAACCGGTGACGTCCTATCAACTCCTTGACGACTTATCACAAATGTTATCAAGTCTCTACCTTAGCCCTCATGTTTTGCCTTAGGCTGACAACAACTTTGATGACCTATTACCTCTTTGACGGCTTATCATAAAATGTCATCATAACTCTTAACTTAGGTGCATTCTCTGTCTAAGGCTGACGATGAAGCTGATAACTTATCATAGGGCTGAAGACTTATCAAAAATGTCGTCAGTCACACTTCTCTTTGAATTACTTCAGATTTCAACTCCTTTGCTTCCATCCTTGTTGGTTCTTTTGCATCATCGCTTCTACTGCAAAATCAAACATCAAACAATTAAAAATGAAAAAATTTGCTTAAGACTTTGCAATTATTCTTAGTTAAAAGCCTTAAATGTGTTAGCATTAGCTCACACATCAAGCACCAAACAAGTGTGCCATTCATAGTCACCCAATACCTCAATCGAGAATCTCATTTCTAGGAAGATGCCCATGATATGACTTATACTCTGTATACACTTATTTCTAAGATTGCAAAAAGTAGTAAACCACATACTTAACTGTCCACTATTGCCTTGTCTCCCTATATCCCCTTTTCAAGGATGCTATGATTTCCCATGGGTTCACCTTCATCACTCTTTCAAGGATGATGAAGGTTTTCTAGAGTTTGGGTTTTTCACCTATCAAACCCATTTTGAGGTTTAGGGTTTTCACCCATAAAATTCCAACTATTAAACTCAAGCAATAGTGAAATCCATACCCAACAACTAAAAATCATATAAGCACATCAACACCCACACACAAATATACTTTAGTTCAACATAAACCCAAAACTAAATTACGTAGATACTTATGAAGAAAGTAGACAAAGATATACCATAAGGATTATCCAAAGCATCCATTCTTTACAAAACAATAAGAGTTTAAGTCTCCAAATTTAGTTACAATTCTTGTTTCAAAATTTAAAATATCTATGAGGTAAGCAATACCCAAAGAATAAAGGGTGTTTGCCTATATAAGATTTGGGATTCGGCTAAGTGAAATTACAAAACTGCCCTGGGCAACATTCCTGCGTTGCTGCCATTGCATAAGCTTATCCGCGACCGCAGCTAATGCGATTGTGGTATGGTTTCACAATCGCATCCTATTAACCATATTAATAGACTAAGACCGCATCCTTTATCCCTTGATCACATTAACCGGGGTTGATGGCTACTCCAGGCCTTCAGCTGCACTCATTTGCCTCCACTTGATCTCATTTAGCTTTAATCGACATCTTTCCATCTCACCAACTCTATGCTTGCAAAATATGGATATTAGTGTATTAAATCATAATTATGTCTCATTTATTTATGCAAAACTTGGTAGTATGCACGAAAGTTGAGTTCAAATGCGTGGTAAAATCACCGCTCATCAACACCCCCAACTTAAAGCCTTGCTTGTCCTCAAGCAACACCTCCCCTATCATGATACAATTTCACATCTATGGACACATTCTATTACCCAATGATCATAATGACTTTAACTTGATTATTACCACAAAAAGCACTTCACACATGGGCAAAATGATTTTGACTGCACCCCTCAACATAAAATGGAATATTGAAGAATGTAATGGACTTTAAGGAGCAACCATGTGACAACTACTGATACTCTAAAATCACTAATTTCTTGACCTTTACCATATTATATAGCCTTTTGTCTCATTGTACAGAAGATGACCAAATCACCCACCGCAACTTGATCACATGTCTCACAAGAAAGAAGATTTCACACATATAGCTATCAACCATGCAATAAGGAATTTAAGTTCAAACACTCTCTCTCTTAAGAACTTGAAATACTAACAAGTACCATGCCATAGGCTTGCCCCTATTTTCACTCGCCACTACAATGATTACATTTGGTTGGGAATCACAAAGGATTTTTTAAGCTTGTAATGTAGGTTTAGGGTAGGGTAGGATATCAATTTAGGACAACAAGTCTAAACCCTCCTTGAACATCTACAACACACCCTTTTTAATTTTGATATTGGACCACCTATTTTCTTTCATTATTGCCTATATTACCTTTCTTGGTTTTCCCACTTTCTTTCCATATCTCTCTTTATTTTTTTATGCATAATTCATGCATTTCTTTCCTTTGGTGGATCCTTTGTTTCTGCTAATCATTTTACTTTATTCCCCTATGCATGTCAGCACCTTCTTATGGATTTGTGTTCCAATGACACCTCTTTCAACTTTTACCACCCCCAACTTAGGCTTTTAGCCTCAAATTACTTTCTTAAGTTCAAGAAGGATAGGGTTCAAGAGACGGATAATAGAAGGGTCACAGATTGCAATGTGTTTCCCAAAGAAAAGTTCAAAGGCTCAAAGTAGGTGACTAAGGATTATGTCTATGTATTGGTAGGCTTTTTTAGGCTACAGTGGGCTTCCAGTGTCACAATAATGGCCTAGGATCATTTTACCAACCAAATACAATTAAAATTTAGCCTTGAAAGACTAATGGGGAAAGTTCTAGATGGTACAAATACACATGAGATATAGACAATTAAAGTCTCATACATGGCATGTGAATCTCATTGAGATGGTTCAATTTCTCCTCCCGCTCAAGAAAAATAATTTTCCGAAGTCAATTTTTGGAGTCATTAAAAGATAAAAAGGTTTGTTACAAGTTGCTCACATCCATGGCCTTGAATTTTGCAAAAATTTTGGATGGAGAGAAGTGTTTGTTTTGCATCCAACCATGCATAATTTGTTAATCATGGCAACAACCCAAGCTCTTGTCTCACATTGAGGCTTTAATACGGGTTACCCACCCATATGGCTAATCATACTTCACCAATAGGTATGAATGTGATTCCAAATCAACAATGCCACAGGTACTCAGACTTTCCTTGCATTTGTGACCTTGATGCCACGGGTACTTAGACTTCCCCAGTATCTATGACTAAAATCCAATCATGACACTTCCCCTTAAGAATGTTGTCACTCATTCTATCATAGGTAAAAGCTTGTCAAGTGACCAAAATTAAATAAAAAAATAATCTAGAAACAAAGTAACTAATCAATGCAAATGTTTGCACCATCAGAGTGCCTGAATATTACAACCTAAATAAATATTAGGATCATCTAAAAAAGTAGAAAAATATGTAGAAATATCATTAATATATGCCAAAATTAAATGAATACGAAGATAAGCACTCCCAACCAAAATGGTAGAAGTATCCCCACTGTATAAATAATCAAGGATAAAAGAGATAAGGGTGCTCCCTAAAACTGCATCAAGGGCTGCTGTCAATCTCAGACTCTGCATCATCATCATTCTACTCAAGATTAGACCAATCGGCTGGGGCCTCATCATCAATCTCTACCCATAAGGAAGAAAGTTGATCTCAAGGTTTTAGGACTTTCCATAGGCCCGTCACCCTCTTTCACATCTTGTTAAAGAACTCATCCCTCTTCTTCTCCCTTATGACCATTTTTTCATGTACAATCTGGAAATCTAGATGTGATTCTACCAAAGATTAGCAATGGTAGGTTCCTACTTATTTTGGTCCTCTATGTACCTCTCATAATCGGTCCATGACATATATAAATGACAAGTGGTGGAGGAATCTCTCGTCCCTGGGGAAAACTAGACACAAGCTCCCTGATGGCAGCAATATCAACTTAAATATCCTCAAGATGACCGGTGGTGGGTGGCATATAAAACTTAGGCTCAATATATGTCGACTTCCTTAAGTCGATCTTTCACATCTTCTATTTGTTAGGTGCGCCCTCCCCTCGAATCCTCAAGGGAAAATGGGGGGCTAGGTCACACCCAAGTATTTCAAGCATACTCCTCAACCCCTGCTCTCCTGTAAATCTCAGTAATCAATTATAATGCCCCAAAACTACACCTTGGGTATCACACGGTGCATACAATCCTAAAGGACCACAAGCTAACCCATGATTGGTAACAGCTGTGAGCACTAAATAATAATCATGAAAACATGTGCGAAAGTAAAATAGAAAATGCCATAAGATTTATAAAATTGAATTAATACTAAGTATATCTATAGAATAACTACTAACTAAAAGTGTCTGAAAACCTCTAACATCTAAAATAAATGAGTGGAAGGGACGGGCTTCAACTAACTCCAACCACTGTCTGGTAGTAACTAAAAGATTGAAATACTGTAAATAATAAAATAACTAAATGAGTATCAAGTCCTTGATGGATGAGGACTCACTATTGTAGTTGCGACTGACAGACTGATCTGGCTAGGTACGGTTAGGAACCCGAGTATCCGAATCTATGATATGAGACATCATAGTGCAAAGAAAGAGTATGCGTAAGTACTTTGAATGTAATGGTATGCTAGGTGAGGTTAGGCTAATATTCATGGGTTCATGTGTATGAGAATAATAACTATATATCATGAAATAATTGGATGAGAGGATATGCTAGACTGGGACTACTGTAAGTACTGAACATATAATACTAAGCATATGTCATTTGTCTGAATTAGCTTGAAGATGAAGTACTGAGTTTTTGATAACTGAATAATTGATAACTGTAAGTCATGGTCGTGTAGAACTGAACTGAGTTTTGTACTGAATACTGAATACTGATTACGAAATATTGAATACTGAAACTATAACTGAGAGTTATCATCTAATTAACATACCCCAATTATGGACTGATTTGGGGTCCATCCTGTAACCCCAGTTGGAAATGTGTAAGCACCATACCACAAGTTACTAACATGAGCTAGGTAAACCCTAATCTGGCAGGAAGACTCATGAGATGTATAAGATTATTTCAACCCTATTCTGATAGGAAGACGATTTACCCTACGCTGGCTACAGAGTTCTATAATACAAGGACAGCTACTAAGGGTCAAACCCTCTGCTGCCAGTAATTCTCCCATCCCTGGGTTCGTTTGGTGATGAACCCTACTCCCAACTAAATCGACACTGAACTGATCACAAGACTGTACTAGGCTTGACTGAACTGACACTTGACTACATTAACTGGCTGAGTGATCTCGCTCATGGTATAACTAAATTTGTTCTATAGACTCTGGAAAACTAGACAACAGCTAAATTTTGGGTAGTCAATACCCGCAGGACTCGATTGCATAAATAAAGAAACCATATCTCAACCTTAAAAGCATCACACATAAGTTATCATGCATAATTCCTTTGCATAGCCATTTTGTCAAACACTTAGGATACATAATTCTTATACATGAGAATGAGCAATATATGATTATCAAAACTACCACATTCAACACCATAATTCAAGGATTTAACATGAGGGTTAGATAAATCAGCATACTCTCTAGTTAATTCACATGAAACTTAAAATATTCTTGACTTAAAATCCCACACAACAACACATACATGAACACAAATCCATTCAAGAATGTAAATCATAATCTAATAGTTAAAAAAAGATTCTTGAACTCCAAGGGTGGAAGGAACCCAAGGGTGAACACCTAAACATACCTTGATTGATGAATTCATGAGAATTGTTGGTGAATTCTTGGGGGAGGGGGGGTATAGACTTAATGAACTATGGCTTTGCTATTGAGAGAATTTTTGAGATAATGAGTGAATTTTCCTTTTGGGAGGCTAAATTTCGTGTTAAGGCTAAATTATGTGAGGGGAAATGACATAATTACCCCCCACAAACCTGTAACTTAATACACAAAATGTGCCCAGTGATGCAACAGGCGACGCACCACATTGATGGTGTCAGCGCAATTACTAACGCACTATGTCGATAGTCACAACGCGATAGCCAACACGACACATCCTGATCACGTTGGCTTGCCATTTTGGTCATCCAAACGTGTCTCAAACGATGTCCAAAAATTCTTAAACTAACTCGAGATGACCTATAGATAACCCTGATCATGAATCAATTTAAAAATCTAAGAATCTAAGGCTTGGAAGATCAAAAATAAAACCATTGAAATATCGAGGCCAAAAATAAGACTTAGTTTCAATGCTTAGCTGAAATTTTCTAAGTATAGGATCTCTTTTGGCATGCTATATGGGGTTGAAATAGGGTAGGACTTTACAAGATCTTACAATATCTCCCTCATGGAAACATTCGTCGAAGAATGAGACTAATTAAGCTGAGAGGCACTGAGGTACTGAGATTATACTGACATGCATAACTAAAACATGACTGAATCTTGAGGCATGTGACATGACTGAACTAATCCATGAATACATGAATGATATGAGAATGATATGCTGAAACTAAGCATGGAACAGAGTAAATCCAAGAAATACTGTTACCTTAGGCTGAGTTTGAGTTTGTGGAGAAGAGATGAGGGTACTTGGTTCGCATGTCTGCTTCTGCTTCCTAAGTAGCTCCCTCAGATTGGTTCCGCCAAAGAACTTTGACCAAGGAAAATTCTTTGTTCCTTAGTCTGCGAATCTAATGATCGAGGATTTTGACTGGAACATCTTCGTAAGAGAGACTATTCTGAAGATCTACACTCTCTACAGGGACTACAACTGTTGGGTCACCTATGAACTGCTTTAGCATGGAGACATGAAACATTGGGTGTGCTGATGCTAAGTCGGCAGGCAACTCAAGTTCATAGGCTACCTTTCCTAAATGACTCAGAATCCTATAAGGACCTACATATCGGGGACTAATTTTCCCCTTCTTACTAAATCTCTTTACTCCCTTCATCGGAGATATTTTCAAATACATAAAGTCGTCAATCTCAAATTCAAGATCTTTCTTTCTCACATCTACATAGGATTTTTGTCAGCTTTGGGCTATTTTAAGCATCTCCCTGACCAACTATACTTTCTCTAAAGTATCAAACACCAAATCAGGCCCCACTACCACAGCCTTAACTATTCAAATAAATCAATGGCAGATCTATATCTCCTCCCATAAATAGCCTCAAATGGAGCCATCTGAATTTTAGAAAGATAACTATTTTTATATGCAAACTCATTTAAACGTAAGTGGTCATCCCAACTAACCTTAAAGTCAATGACACACAGTCTCAACATATCTTCTAAAGTCTAAATGGTCCTTTCTACTTAACCATTTATTTGAGGAAGGAAGGTTGTACTGAGATGTACTTGGGTACCAAGACCCTTTTGGAAGGCTTTCCAAAATTGAGAGTTGAACTGCGTACCTCTATCTAAAATAATGGACAAGGATACACCATGTAACTAAACCAACTGTCTGATATAGAGCCTGGTATAGTCTTCGGCTGAATAGAAAGTATGAACTGGTAAGAAATGGGCAAATTTGGTCATCCTATCTATGATGACCCAAATCAAATCGTGCTGGTAACCAGTATAAGGCAAACCCATCACAAAGTCCATATTCACTTCTTTCACTTCCATATGGGAACACTAAGCTCCTGCATAGAGCCACTAGGATTTTGGTGCTCAATTTTCACCTGCTGACAAGTAGAGCACTTATCCATAAACTCTGCAAAGTCCCCCTTCATCCCACTGTACCCATAGATTTTCGTACAAGTCACGGTACATATTAGTATCCCCTGGATGAATAGAGTAACACGGACCATGCACTTCATCAAGAATTCGTTGCCTCATATCATCTACACATGGCACACATAGCCTACCTTGACAACGCAACGGACCATCTCCCCCTTAGGAGAAGACCTCGACCTTCTAGTCTCTAATTAACTCTTTTAGCTTAACTAAACTGGGATCCCTTTCCTACTTTTCTTTTACCTCAGAAACTAAAGAAGACTCTGAACTAGTCTGCACCCAAAAACTACCCTCAACCGAATCAACCAAATGGACACGAAGTCTGCAAAGCTGATGAACTTCCTAAACTAACTTCTTCTTACCATCCTCAATGTGAGCAACACTACCCATGGACAACCTACTGAGGGCATCTACCATTATATTTGCCTTGCTTGGATGATACAGAACACTCATATCATAGTCTTTAAATAACTCTAACCACCTTCTCTGACGCAAGTTTAGGTCTTTTTGTGAAAATACATACTATAGGCTTTTGTGGTCTGTAATACATTAACATGCACCACATACAAACAGTGCCTCCAAATCTTTAAGGCAAAAGCAACAGCTGTTAACTCAAGATGATGAGCGGGATAATTCTTTTCATGGGTCTTAAGATGTCTAGAGGCATAGGCCACAACCTTACCTCCTCTAAATTAAAACACACCCCAAGCCAACTCTGGAAGCATCACAATATACAAAAAATGTATCTGAATCATTGAGTAAAGTCAAAACTGAGGTTGTAGTGAGTCAAGTCTTCAACTCCTAAAAACTATTCTCGCAAAATCTGACCACTGAAACTTAACTTTCTTCTAAGTCAATATGTACATAGGGGACGCAATAGATGAAAACCCTTCAATAAATACCGGTAATAGCCAGCCAAACTAAAGAAACTCTTGATATCTGATGGAGATATGGTCTGGGTGAATTTCTAATTCCTTCTGTCTTTTGAGAATTAACTCAAATTCCATCACCAGAAACAATATGGCCCAGGAAAGCTTCTAATCTTAGCCAAAATTTTCACTAATTGAATTTAGCGAACAACTGATAGGCTCTGAGATATGTAATACTATTTTGAGATGGTCTTCATGATCATTTTCATTGCATGAGTAGACAAGATTATCATCAATGAAGACTATAATGAATATGTCTAAGTACTACTTGAACACTCGGTTCATCAAGTCTATAATGGCTGCTGGGGTATTGGTGAGACCAAAGGACATGACTAGAAACTCGAAGTGACCATACTGGGTTCTAAAAGCTTTTTTGGAATGTCACTTTCTTTGACTCTGAGCTGATGATAGCTGGATTTGAGGTCTATCTTAAGAAAGTAACTGGCACCTTGAAGTTGGTCGAACAAGTCATTAATTCTAGGAAATGGTTATTTATTCTTGATGGTGACTTTGTTCAACTAACGGTAGTCTATACACATTCTAAAAGAACCATCTTTCTTTCATACGAATAGAATTGGTGCACCCCAAGGAGATACTCTGGGCCTAATGAACCCTTTATCTAAGAGGTCTTTCAACTGTTCTTTCAACTCTTTAAATTCAGTTAGGCCTTTCTATATGGCATAATAGAGATGGGATGAGTATCGAGAAAAAGGTCTATTCTGAAGTCAATTTCCCTTCGAAAGAAACCCTAGGGAGATCTTCGGGAAACACATCTAGAAATACACTTAGGATTAGAACTGACTCAAGACTAGGAGTTTTGGAACTAGAGTCTTTGACTCGCAGGAGATGATAAATACACCCCTTGGATATCATTTTTCTCGCTTTAAGGTATGAAACAAGTTGACACTTAAGTGCAGTGGTACTACTCTTCCATTCAAGGACTAGTTCATTTGGGAACTGAAAATAGACAACTTTATTTCTACAATCAACTGAAGAATAGCATGAATGGAGCCAAAATCCATCATCTCTAGCTCTATTAGGTCTTCTGAAGTAACTTTCTAAGACACCATAACTAGACAAACCCAGTATACCCGTTGGGCTATGATAGAATTACCTAATGGGGTAGACACTGAGAAAGGTTCTGTTAGAATTTTGGGACTGACTCCGAAGTCAACGGTTATGTAAGGGGTTACAAAAGACAAAGAAGCTCCAGGATCTAACAAAGCATAAATATGTAAGTAAAAGACTTGCAATGTACCAGTAACTATAACAGAAGAACTCTCTTGATACTGTCAGGACTGAAGTACATAGAGCATGTTTGAGCGTTGCCTACTGGAACTAGGGGACAGTTATGACGATTCTACGAACCCTCCTAAGGATATTCTCTGATCCTATGACCTGTCTTACCATACACAAAACACACGTCACTGCCAGCCTTACAGATACCCTGATGGTTTCTGCCATATTTATGACAAAGATGATTTGTTCGAGCACTGTTCACACTACCCTGAGATTTAGAGCCTGATGCCCTATCCTTATTATCATTCCTGAATTTGGGCATCGGCGCACTAGCCAAATACAAAGTTGGGATGGAAGATTTTGAGAGGAACTGAGGACGGTTACCACCTTCTAACTTTGGCTGAGCGAAGCTGAAGCTACCTATTCTAGCCCCCGTGTTCTCTCTTTCTTTCTCCTTAGTCTTTCGCTCCTCAATCTATTATGCTTGGACCATAAAACTAGATAAGTCCATCTCCTTAATCACCATAGCAATTCTACACTCCCTGACCATACTGTCAGATACCCCAGACACAAACTTGGTCATCTTAGACCTGCTACCAGCTACCACATAGAAAGCATACCTGGCCAACCGAGTATATTTAAAGGAATACTCTTTCACACTTATGTTGCCCTGCTTTAGGTGATGAACTCTAAAACCTTAGCCTCTCTCAAATCCAACATAAAGACCATATCTAAGAAGGAAGTAGCAAACTTTTCCCATTCTATAGGCCCTACATCTGTACCTCTATCTATCTTCTACTTTTTAAACTATGTATGAGCTACATCTTGCAGCTGATAGGTAGATAACTCAGCACTCTCACTAGAAGTTAGGCCCTTAATTTATGTTACCTTCTACACCATTTCAAAGAATTCATATGGGTCTTCTTCAGACTTAGACCATAAAAATGAAGGAGGTTTCATTCGGGTGAAGTCTTGAATTCTAGCTGCAGCAGTGTTGGACACTAGGTTTCCTGAATAGCAGCTGGATGAATATTCTTATCTTCCATAAAATGGGCTAGAGTGGTAGAAGTTGCTCTGAATTCTATGTGAGAAACATGCTCGTTCAGGGGATCTTCCTGAAGCGGAGGCACTAGCTAGTTCCCAGTTCTTCTTTCGTTGGTCTTTCTAGGAGGCATGTTCTATAAATAGAAGGAAAAGTTGGATTAGACAGAGAGTTTAACTTGAGATCATGCTCACTCGCATGATATGAACATTGAAAAAAGGGAACTTTTCCTAAAAATGCCTCATAGCCTCTTGTCCATAAACGTGGCGCACTACACACCAATGCACAAGACTCTACTTGACGTAGCTTTCAGACTTTCTAGGATACTTTAGAACCTTAGGCTCTGATACAAAGTTTGTAATGCCCCGAGACTACATCCTAGGAGTCACACGGTGCTTACAATCCCGCAGGACCACAAGCTAACCCATGATTGGTACCTGCTGTGAGCACTGAATAATAATTATGAACACATGTGCAGAAGTAAAACTAAAAATGCCATAAGGTTCATAAAACTAAATCAATAATGAGTACATCTGTAGAATAACTACTAACTAAAAGTGTCTCAAAGCCTCTACACCCTAAATAAACAACTAGAAGGGACAGGCCCCAACTAACTCCAACCACTGTCTGATAGTAACTGAAATACTGTAAATAATAAAATAACTAGATGAGTGCCATGGCCTTGATGGATGAAGATTCTCTACTGTAGCTACGACTGATAGACTGATCTGCTAAAGTATGGTCAGGAACCCAAGCGTCTAAACCTATGACATGAGACATCATAGTGCAAAGAAAGAGTATGCGTCAATACTTTGAATGTATTGGTATGCTAGGTAAGGTTAGGCTGTTATGCATGGGTTCATGTGTATGAGAATAATAACTAAATAATATGAAATAATTAGATGAGAGGATATGCAAGACTGGGACTACTGTAAGTATTGAACATGCAATACAAAGCATATGTCATTTTTTGAATTAGTCTAAAGCTGAAGTACTGAGTTTCTAATAACTGATAACTATACGTCATGATCGTATAGAACTGAACTAAGTTCTATACCGAATAGTGAATACTGGATACTGATTACTAAATACTAAATATTGAAATTATAATTATGGGAGTTATTATCTAACTGACATACCCTGATTATAGACTAATTTATGGTCCAACCTATAACCCTAGTTGGAAGGGTGTTAGCACCGTGCCATGGGTTACTAACATGAGTGGGTCAACCTTAATCTGGCAGGAAGACTTATGAGATATATATGATTACGCCAACCCTAGTCTTGTAGGAAGATAATTTACCCTATGCTGGCTACGTAGTTCTGTAATGTAGGGAATGCTACTAAGGGTCAAACCCTCCGCTAGCACGAATGTCCCCATCCCTAGGTTCACTCGGTGCTGAATCCTACTCCCAACTGAATTGACACTGAACTGATCACTAGACTGTACTTGGTTTGACTAACCTGACACTTGACTACATTAACTGACTGAGTGATCTCACGCATAGTATAATTAAATTCATTCTGTAGACTTTGGAAAACTAGAAAACAACTAAATTTTAGGTAATCAATACCCCCAAGATGCGATTGCATAGATAATGGAACCATATCTCAACCTTAAAAGCATCACACTTAAGTTACCATGCACAATTCCTTCACATAGACATTTTTCAAACATTTAGGATACATAATTCTAGTACATGAGAATGAGCAATATATGATTAGCATTACTACCATATTCAACACCAAAATTCAAGTATTTAACATGAGGGTTACATATATCAACATACATTCTAGTTAATTCACATGAAACACAAAATATTCTTGACTTAAAATCCCACACAACAACACATACATGAACACAATTTCATTCAAGAATGTAAATCATAATCTAAGTTTTAAAGAAAGATTTTTGAACTCCAAGGGTGGAAGGAACCCAAGGATGAACACCTAAACATACCTTGATTGTTGAATTCTTGAGAATTATTGATGAATTCTTGGTGTTGGTCTTGACTTGATGAACTAGGGCATTGCTATTGAGAGAATTTCTTAGATAATGAGTGACTTTGCCTTTTGGAGGCTAAATTTTGTGTTAAAGTTGAATTATGTGAGGGTAAAATGACCTAATTACCCCCACAAATCTATAACTTAATACACAAAATATACCCAGTGACACGACAGGCGACGCATCGCGTTGATGGTATTGATACGATTATTGATATGTTGCGTTGATGGTGACGATGTGATAGCCAACACGATGCATCCTGATCACATTGGTTTTCTATTTTAGTCATCCAAATGTGTCTCAAACGATGTCCAAAAATTCCAAAACTCACCTGAGATGACCTATAGATAACCCTAATCATGAATTAATTTAAAAATTGGCAATCTAAGGCCAGGAAGATAAAAAATAAAACCATCGAAATATCAACGCCAAAAATAAGACTAAGTGTCAACACTTGGCTGAAATTTTCTAAGTTTGGGACCTCTTTTGGCTTGCTATATGGGGAAGAAATGGGCTAGGACTTTACGGGGTCTTACATCAATAATGGAAAGAAGAGATATGTACCACCTTGGTCCCTGAGGTGGTCTATTTTAGTGACCATAAGTTGACTAACATCCAAAGAAATATCCTCTAAAATGCAAGTAACCATTCGAGCACGCACATCTGGGATTATTGTCATGTCGGTGCAAGGGGAGACTCGGATACATATAATGTGCAACCAAATTCAAACGTCGAAATTGAAGTCATTCATGGATATATTGCTTTTTGTTTTCATCCATGAGATTTTCTTCCCGAGACACAATCTTTCCGCCGACCAACTTCTAGTCTTACACCCTTCTTCTTTGAATTCCCCCATGTCTGCATATGGGAGCCCATAAACATCATTGATTTGCTTCACCCCAAAGCGCAATGTTTGTCATCGGATTTTAATAATTATGTTGGATAGATCTGAGAAAGAAACTGTGCTAATGTTGGCATAGAATTCACAGACCCATTGCTCATTTGCATTGCATTAATCTGGGGAAAAATACCACCACCCTATGGCTTCAAGCTTGACATGGATGCTGGAAGCTTTTCTAGCACATTTTCCAAGCAAATTCCTCTCTCCAGGAGCAACTTTATCCTCGAAAGATCACTATAGTAGTGAGTGTGGCACTCGGGTGCCATGAATCGGATGTGATCATACTTGTACATGAGATTTTCCTAAAAGCACTAGGCACAAATGATGTTAATCAGTGATATTTTTATACATAAACTATTCCATATTTTTCATTAAAGCTAATTGGATGGGCACTTGGTGTTTGGTTAAAAATTTAGAGTGCAGGATTTTTGGCATGGCAGGAAATCACCCTCGGCTATCGCAATCGCGGACCATAAGTACATCCATGTTGATGCAATCGTGGTCTAATGACTGCGATCGCGGTAACTAAGACCAGTTTCTACCACCTTTCCATGTTCAGCATTTCCAAATTTTTAGACCACAAGCATGTTCTACAGTATGGATTCACATTAAGACAAAAGAACAAGGCTATTAGGTGCTCGATTATGCCATTTTGAATGCAAAAACAATTAATGAATACTCATTTGGGAAATATATCGAACACCTGGTGTGCACACTCTATTTTTCACATACTTTTGTGTACTCAAGACTTCCCCACTTGTGCAAACCATACTCTAGAATCTTAAAACCACACAAATGCCACGTATGAAAACACAAGAATCAAAGACTTAGGTCCTTTCTACACCATGTATTCATTGGCCTATTTTCAAAACTCAAAGCATGAAATCAAGGCACCTACTGAATTTATGATGCAAGAAGAATGCAAGTATATTGTTGGAGAGCTCACAAAATTGGCTAGAATTTGGTCCAATTAGAGAGTAAGATTTGAAAAAAGAGTGGGGAAAATGGGGGATTCAACTGGTCATATAGCTGAAGAAACCATGGTCATGATTAAGTGACCACGATCGGGGGTATGCGAGTGGCCACGATCGTGACCTAGGGCCCACGATCGCAATAATTGAGAGAATTGTTGCTCCCCTATTTTCCCCTTTTTAGCTCAATTCATATATTGATAGATTTTCCCCTATTCATTTTTCATTACAAAAATTTCCCACTTTTTTCTTTTTTAAGCTCATCCAGTGCACTCTATAGTGCCATAAATGCATGGGTTATTTAAATTGTAAAACCAAAATCTAACCTACAACATCATAAACAAAGGATACGAGCCACTTTTATGGCATTTGTGGGTTTCCTCCCACACAGCGCCTTAGTTAACGTCATGGAATAATCTCTTCCTTTTTGTTTTATTCTCAAAGTGGGTCCTCAAGCCCAACTTCTTTCACCTTTTCAATCTCAACATCCACTATGGACATAACTCGAAGCTCCGTGGATTTCTTCTTTGTCTTAAAAACCTTGAAAGTGACCTCATCCTCTTGTACTCTAAACTTTATCTCCTTTATTTGTAAGTTGACAATGTCCATTTCGGTGGCTAAAAATGGATCACCAAGGATGATGGGTACCTTATGGTCCATTTCACAGTCCAACACCACAAAGTTTATCGGGAGAATAAACTTGACCACTTTGACTAAAATATCAAATAAAATCCCCACCGGCCTTTTGATAGATCGGTCTGCCACTAAGAGTCACATAGATGTCGAGGTAGGAGCATTCAAGCAAAGCTTCTTGAAGATGACAAAGGGCATGAGGTTGATACTTGCACCAAGGTCGCATAGAGATTTTGCAAACACATGCGTTCCAATGGTACAAGTAATTGCGAAAGCTCTGGGATCATTTTTTCTGTAATCATACTATCTATGATATCACTACAACCATGGGTGACTACAATGGCGTCAACTTCGACAATCTTCTTTTTTGACATCAATTTCTTCATTAGCTTAGCATATCTAGGGATCTCTTGGATTGCCTCAAGCAAAGGGATGTTTATAAATAGATTGCTAAGATTTGCCAAGAATTTTTTTAGCTTGTCACCCTCCTCTTTTCTTTGCAATTATTGAGGGGATGAGGGAGAAACTTGAATTGTAGGCCTAGTTTCATATTGTGGCTTTTCAACCTCAACTACTTCTTCATCATCTTTCTCATCTTCTTCTTCTTAATTTTAAGGTAACACCTCCTTTGGCTTAGCCTTAGGAATCTTCCCACTCAAGTCTCCTTTCAAGCGCTCATCAAATGTCTTCTCACTCCTAGTGACAATTTCTAGGACTTGAGTGTTATTCTTTGGATTAGCAATCATGTCACTAAGAAGTCCATCTCTAGGCCTAGCATTTAATTATGTAGTGATTTTCCCAATTTAGGTATCCAATTTTTTTATTGAGGCGGAGTGGGACACCAAGATTTGAGAGAGTTGAGAGAAATCACCTTTCAATTCATGGACCATTTTGTTCGTACCTTCCACCCTATTCAAAATTTGGGCCAAAACATATTCGATCTTGAAATTTTTGGGGTTAATGGAGCTTGACTCTTCATTATTATCTCAATCATGGGGGGCACATAATGATCACAATCATGTTCTCTATCCCTCCAATTCCTATCATGCTCACTATCTATCCAACCTTGATTCCTACCTTACCTTTGATAGGCGGGGCGGGAACCCCCGAATAGTTTTCTAAATACCGATTCTCCTTATCTAACTTCTTGGCCTCCTCCTCATCCTCATAGGCCTTAGATGCTACTGCATTTAGCGCTTTTGTGGGTGCACCTATAACATGCTTTGTTAAGAGCTCAAGTTGAGTCATCATTATTGCCATGCTCTCCTTACTTTCCTTATCCTTCTTTCTTTGTTCATTATCAACCATAGATATAGAGGGAGAGATTTTAGGAACTTTGGTTTCTCGGGTATGCCAACCCCAATTTTGCTTTATCACCTCTCTCAATAATTAAAGTGCCGTATTATAGTGTATCTTAACTAGGTAACCTCTCATGGTGTTTTCCACTACGGTTTTGTTAAGCGGATAAAAGGCCCGATAGAAGATTTGGAGAAGCATCTTCTCCTGGACCTCATGGTTTGTACATTTCGCCAATTTTCCATTGAATCTTTCCCGGGCTTCAATCAATTGTTCCCCGCTCAATTGTCTAAAATTTATGATCTCATCCCGCATTTGGAGCATTTTGGATGGTGGGAAGTATCGATTAAGAAAAACTGTAGTAAGTTCAACCCAAGTAGTGATTGAATTGGGTGTGAGTGAACAGAGCCATAACACCGCCTCGCCCATTAAAGAGAATGGGAAAAGATGAAGACGAATAGACTCCTGAGTGATGTGTGCGATGTTGAAAGGTTCACACACCTCCATGAAATTCTTAAAGTGAAAATCGGGGTCCTCATATGCTTGACCACCATGTATCCCCTTCATTTGTAAAATGAGTAACATAACACTAGTTACATGGAAAACTCTGTTCCCATTAGTTGGTGGGATACGGATTGCATTCATTTGCCTACATCATTGAGTTGTCCCTCATCATCGAGAGGAATATCAAAGGGGCTCATTTTACTAGCATTGTCACTCATTATTGCGTTAACACTACAATCACCTACAAAAATCAAAAACAACAAAATAAAGTAAATCCCACCACCCCGAGCATACCCAAGTAAAAATCACACCGCACAAGTAAAATCTATATTTCACTCCCCGATAACGGCACCATTTTGATAATGCTCAACTTACTCCCATACTTAAAGGGTAAGGCAGTCATTGTCAAAATCCCAACTCGCGTTGGGGTCAAATCCATAAGGAGTGAAATGCAAATTTCAAGTCCTATGGGTGCTTTAATATAAAACCCCAAACTTTTCTTAGCTTACATTCATCCCTAGAGGGTTAAGGGAGAGATTCAAAAGTGAATATTGATTATTTTGTTTGGAATTCTTTATATTTAGACCTTCTATTATGTGAGAAATTGAATAAACTTTCCAACGATATAAAATTCGCCTAAATCTGATAATCGAGTAAAAAGTTAGGGCTATTTTAAGTTCCAGTCGTAAAACACCGTGATTTGGGTGCTTAGCGCATCACAGAGAAACGTAAAATCATAATTGTTAATTTCCAGTGAAACTTCACGATTTTGGCGCATCGCGCAGAGACCCAATTTCCTGTTTGACAATTTCTAATGTCATTCCGCGATATTGGCACATCGCGCCAATGGTCGAAATGGCAAACAGAGGGGCTCCGCGATAGTGGCGCATTGCGGAGGGAACCCAATTCCCATTCATCCTTTTTCCAGTGAGCCACCACGATTATGGCGCACGCGGCGGCCACCCAGTTCACAAAAAATTTCATTTTTTTCAGTTCCGACTTGAGTTTAAAAGAGGCATTTTGATAAATCCCCAAACCCCAATTCATCCAAAACAAGGTATTAATCATATCCCAAGCACTTTATGCCCATTATTCATCATCCTCTTCAAAAGTAAATCCTTAGAAACCAAAAGCTTCTTCTCCAAGAAATAAAAATCCTCCATAAAATTTCCACGAAAGCTTCAAATTGAGGATTTCCAAAGCAGGATAATCAGGAGCCCATCATCAAGAACTCAATAGAAATCTAAAATTCAAGGTTTCTTCAACTAAGCATCAATTAAGGTATGTGGAATTTTTCAACAAGGAACTCATTTCATCATTGTGCCCAAAATTAGTTTTCATTTATACATTTACATGATTTTGAATGAAATTACATGAGATTTGAATTAGGGTTCATACCCATTATTGCTATTTGTAAAGTTTTTGAGATTTGAGATATTTTGAAGATGAATTGCATGTCTATTTTTATACTTTCATGCTTATTGCAGTAATTTCCAAATTTTGAGATGAATTATCATTGTTTTCATTATCAAGCATGATTATTATGATATTTTGGCATGAGTTTGATACACGGGTTTTAAGCCCTAAGTTTATATGTTGAGATTTTGAGAAAAATAATGCTTTAAGCATCTTATGAGCTGATTATATTAGATTTACAATAAAGTTTTGATCTTTTGATCCTCATATTAGTTTTGGAATCAACTTTATTAATTTACTACTGATTTCAGAAAGCAAAATAGCTTCATTTATAGATTGATTCAGATAAATGCATAACTGGTTTCATAATAAACCCTAATGCGAGTTTTAAAGTGGATTTCCAAAGAGATAAGCATAGAAAATTTAGGGGAGTAGTATTTAGCACCGAGATGGGTATGATTCTAAGGTTTCATGCCTAAGATCTCCGTGCCACCGTAGGATTGAGATTAGGTGCCCATAGTGGGTAGAGTTGTGATCACTTAAGCTGAGGTTATACTCCCTGGCAAGAGTATAACACCTCTCCCCAATGTGAGATTTATTTCTTAGGAGGACGAAACGTTGGACTCCATGTAGCTTGCATAGTTTTTGCCAGTTAAGAGAACCTCTCATGCAGAACAGTTTTTCCCTAAAAGTTTAAAATCCTAACAGCAATGATTTTGACATAAAGTATTCTCCTTAATAGTAAAAGAAGAACAGAAAAGCATTTTTTTAGAAAACAAAGTGTAAAGGCTCACAGTTTACTCAGATTATGCTTTATAGAAAAATAATAGTTACAGATTTTAGATTTCAGATTCAGTAGTGAGTCCTTCTACACTTAGACAGTATGATTTAAAGGTAGAATACGAGTACATCTTTTAGAACTAAATGTTATGGCTCACTATATTCATAAAGCATGATTTGCTTCTAATTACTTCATATTTCAGTATTTCAACTATTCCAGCTTATGTGAGTCATTTACATTTAGCATGTATTGTTTTATAAATGATGATTATGAGATGATGTTTTACTTATGCATATCACCCCCATATACTCAGTACATCCTCAAAGTACTGATCCACATATACATCTATATGCTACATTATCTCATAATGTAGGTTCAGGTGCTCAGTGTCAGCAGCGTGAGTAGTTCGAGCATCTCCATCTACATTCAACAATTGGTAAGTCCTCATAGTTCGGGGACTTATTCTATCCATTATAATAAGATTTAGGTTCAATAGTATGCAGACAGAGTTAGCTTAAGGCTACTCCTAGTCTTGAGCACCGTATAACACCTCGAGATCAGATTTTGGGGCGTTACATCTAATTACTAAAAGGATACCTGAAATGCAAGCAAACACAACATAAAATAAAAGTGGGGGGATGTGGTTTGTATCAACTTTTGAGTTATAACAAGCTGCAATGATACTTTAGGTTTAAAAATCAAGTTTGGAGAGAATCTTGGGATTATGTCTTCCTAAAGGTATAAAGTATGTAGGTTAGAGATGGTTAATCATGATATCTAGTTGTTGAGTGAGAGATAGGATAGGTCGAAAGTATTTGCAGCTAGTTTTTCAACTAAATCTCAGAGATTTCACCCATTAGCACTTTCGAGCACCAAATAAGTGTGCCATTCATAGTCACCTAATACCTCAATCGGGCATCCCTATTTCTAGAAAGATGCCTATGATATGACTTACACTCCATTACACTTATTTCTAAGATTGAAAAAGGTAGTAAACCACATACTTAACTATCCACCATTGCCTTGTCCCCCTATCGCGCTTTTTCAAGGATGTTATGAATTTTCATGGGTTCACCTTTATCTCTCTTTCAATGATGATAAAGGTTTTCTAGAGTTTGAGATTTACACCCATCAAACCCATTTGGAGGTTTGGGGTTTTCACCCACAAAATCCCAACTATTAAACTCAAGTGACGATGAAATCCATACCCAACAACTAGAAATCATGTAGATACATCAACACCTACACATAAATACACTTTAGCACAACATAATCCCAAGACTAAATTACTTAGCTACTCATGAAGAAAGTAGAGAAATATATACCATAAGGATTATCCAAAGCATCCATTCTTCACAAAACACTAAGAATTCAAGTCTCCAAATTTAGTTACAATCTTACCCAATTAAGGTTCATGTTTCAAAATTCAAAATATCTATGAGGTAAGCAATACTCAAAGAAGAAAGGGGTTTTTGCCTATATAAAGTTTTTGGTATTCGGCCAAGTGAAATTACAAAACTGCCTTGGATAATATTCCCTCTTAGACGCGGTCACATGAGGTTGTCCATGACTTTGGCTAATGTGACTGCGGTATGGTTCTGCGATCGCGTCCTATTGATAATTTTGACTAATCCCGATCAAGGCCTTTGACCCGCGATCATGGTAACCGGGGTTGATGACTGCTCCAAGTCTTCAGTTGTACTAATTTGCTTCCACTTGATCTCTTTTAGCTTCAATCCACATCATTCCATCTCATCAACTCTATGCTTGCAAAATATGGATATTAGTGCATTAAATCACGATTATGTCTCATTTATTTATACAAAACTTTTAGTGTGCACGGAAGTTGAGTGCAAATGAGTGGTAAAATCACCACACATTGTTTTGTCCTTTTCAAATTTTATTTTAATGAGAAAATGGTTTCGACCTTCTTAAGACTATTTCAAAGATTAAGAAAATTTTGAAATAATTTTAAGAAAATTCACAGAGTCGCACTTGATTTTTATATAAAAAATCAAGAAGAAATTTAAAGAAGAGTTTCAAAAATAGAAATATACCTTTAAAACTAGAAAAACTTGGTAAGGGTTCAATTAATTCCCTAAGACGGTTTTTAAGGAACTTAAGAGCGTCCGTTTAAAATGGCTTACCAAAAAGAACTAACTTGACTTACTAAACGTAGCTAATTTTTATGAAGACTTGATTTTATAAAAAAAATTACCTTTAACTATTTATTTTTTTCAAGAGTTTAAATGTCATTTGTCAACCAAACGAAAATTGGTCCTATTTAACTTGAGAAAACTTCTTGTAAAGAAAGGTTGAGCTAAGCATCTTTTTCTTTATAAATTATTCTTGCAATTAAGAAGGAGAAAGTGATTTTTGAATATCATTTTTGATAAAATATATATATGTCTTTAAGGAAAAATATCAATTCAAACGAATTATGAACCTCGGCTAACTAGTGAGAAAATTTTGTCTTTCGTAAAGGAAATTGAGTTTAGGTCGATAAAAATTATTTTTAAATTGAATGAACTATTTCAACATATTAATGAAATAAAACGCCATTTTAATTTTTTAAAAGTCATTCTAAGGAAAAACATAAGGAAAGATATATTTTTATCAATTTTGAATATTGCGCTATAAAATAAATTATGCAGGGGGGAAAATACAGAGACAGACAAAAGATAAAGATTCTAAGGGGATTTATATAGGCTATCCAAATTAATAATTTAATACAAGAAGATAATCAAATAGGAATTTACAAGAATAAGAAGAATCAAAGTTTGGGCCTTTTCCCAAATCTGGCAAGCTTTTGGGCCATTTTGTATGGACTTTTGGTCCATTTATGCAGTTGTATACCAGCTATATACATCCTAGTTTTAACTTGTGCTTTCTATATATATGTTGTATATCAGCATATAAAAATCCATGTTCATGCTTCCAGCTTCATTATGCAATCATACACTAGTGTATATCGACCATCTCCAACATAGAAACCTCATATATCAGGCATATGCCAGTGTATACCTGCCTCGATTCTTTAAAAATAAGGGCATTTGGGACTTGTAGAAGATGTAGGCCTCTTTGGCCCATTGAGAAATGCAGGGAATGGAGTCCATTGAGACTCAAGTCAGTGTCACGTGCATCAACAAAAATCTAGAGATTAGAATTTATTCAAATAGTACTAATATAACTAGTCAAGAAAGCAACATGTAAAAATTTGTTATTCATACATATTCACTATTAACTTTAGAATCAATTTGTATAGAGTAAAAGAGTGTAGCAATTTTAGGTAGCCAACATGACTCAATCTAAGAAAATCTCATCCCATGCTTCAAGATCAAAGCTAACATGTCATATAATGCTACTTTTCATGGGAATCATTTTACTCCGTCTTAAAATAAAATAATATACATGAATATAACACAACACTGGGTATGTTGTTGTTGTTGTTGTAACACAATATGATATTATATGGCAGATTACACAACAATAGGTGAAAACCATTCAAACCAAGTGTTAGTATTAATTAGCAAGATAATTGAAATGAAAATGTGATATGATATTTATGAAAAAGACAATGCAAGTGCAACTACATGTGAAAAATAGTAGAGTTATACCATATTGAATCGTTAGGTCACAAACAATACTTGCCCAAGATAGTTATTTGAGTTCATTTTGACCTATAAATGATTTTAAGTAAAATCTCAAACAAAACTTAAAAATTTTAATCCTGAAGTTCCTAGTTGGAAAACTTTTCTAGTAGTGCATTGCACTGAAATAATTAATTGGAGAGTTGTCACTTCCTGAACAAAGAAAAATAAATAAATTCATGTTCTCTTCTATCGTTTTCACTTTTCATGCTACTTTTTTGACATCCTAGATCAAGGGAAACTCTTGAAATTTAATTTAAAATTCAATCAATTTCTAAACAACATAAATTAGTTCAAAAGGAACAAAATTAGTCACGTGATGATCATGCCCCTGAAAAGCTATGAACAGTCAGATTCCAAACGGTCACTATAATGTTTGTTTTCACCTAGTAAGATCAAAATAGTTGCACAATGAAAAAAATCCTAAGACTATACAACATTCAATTGGCAAATAAACAAATTCAATCATGAAACCACAAATTTTAACGAAGAGTTGAAAATGAAGATGGAGCTCAAACAGTGAACTTTGCACCTAAATAGAGAATCACAACACTACTTTCATCATGCAAGACCTATGGCTTTCAAAGATTCTACAGTGAACAATCCCACATTACTACAACTATTTATGAAAATTGATATTAACACCAAGAAGGAGAAGAAAAAAAGCTAAGACGTATTTACCTTTTTTCGGGAAGCGAACGGAACAAACAAGTGTATAACGACGAAACTTCCATCACTGAAACTCGATTCTACTCCACCGAAATTCAAACAAATTCGTTGGATTTCACAAATTGTATTCCCGAGAGTTTTGGTTATGTAGATTAGAAGCATGCACCTCCCGAATCCTTAATTTTTTCCCAAAATCCCTCTTCCTTTCTCTCTACATACATGGGTATTTATAGAAGATTTGGGACTAATTTAGGGGGGGAAATGAAGGGGTAAAAATTGAAAAACAAATTGACATTCGAATTTCAAAATTTGAAATAATGTTTGACCTAGAATTGGATGAAATAGAACATTGTTGTTGAGCTGGGTTTTTTTGTTGTTGTTGACTCAGTGGTTGTCGTTGTTGTTACAGCATTGATTTGCTATCAGTTGTTGTTGAATTTTTGTTTGTTGTACAGTTAAGGGGACATAAGGGAAAGGGGATTTTGGGCTGGGTTTGTGGCTTGTTGGTTGTTAAGGGTGGTGGGCTATTGTTATTGTTGAAGTTAAAGGTGGTGGGATGACTAAAGAGTATTGGATTGCTTGTTGTAGTTGTTAGTTAGGAGGGTTTTGGGTTGTTGACGGGTCAGGGGTATCAAATGTGCGTTGGGGCTATGTTGTGGGGCTTATGGGCTAGGTCAGGTCAATTTTTTTAAAAAGGAAATTGGGGTTAAAAGGGGAGATTAGGTTAACTAAGGAAATCAATTAAAAATTGTAACCATTATATAAAAATGAATTAATTGGACAAAATTGAGACGAAATTAACTTTTAATTAATTTGACGAGTTACTCAAATTCAATAATTACAAAATAAATTAAATAAAACACAATTTTATTTTATATCCTTTATTTCAACAACAACAACAACAACAATAATAATAATAATAATAAATAAAAATTAAGAAATGAATTATGTCATTAATTTCTTATTTTCGATCGATCTTGAGAAAAGTAGAATATTTGCAATTTAATCAAGCTTTTCACTCTGAATAAATTCTAAAGCATTTTGTTTAATCAATAATTATATAATCATGTATAATTAAACTCTAAATATATTAATTTCACCTAAATTCAAAAGGTAGCATTGAAATTTATTTCAAAATAACTTAAAATAAACATTTTAAAACTATTTAAAACTGAGAAATTTAATAAATAATTTGGAATGTGGCGGGAAAATATAGGTGTCAACAACTTCCCTCTTCCTTTGGTTAGGGTGAATGCAAGTAACTCTAGCCAAAAGGAGTTTGACGTTCCTAATTTGTTCGACCACAAATTCATTCCTCAAATAAGATTAGTTTTCGTACAAGTTCTGGGAGCTAAGGCTGCACCTCAGTATTAGGTTTCCTACATATCTAACGTTACATGAAAATTCAGGCCACTTGTAGTCCTTAAGCTTGATTTTAAAGCCTGATTTTCACAGAATTCACAAGTTATTTCGAGTTTTAAATTTTGGTGAAACCAAAAAGCTGGATAATAAGAGAATTAGGAGAAGGTTGGAATGCAGTCAAGTTTTCTATATAGAGTCCAGCCTACATATCCCAATGATTCAAGAAATCAGATTGCTTGTAGTTCGACTTGATCGGTAGAAAAGATATTCTTTTATGTTAGACGATCTTTGATTCGGGATGAGTGATAAGTTATTTGAGCTTAAGAAAAAGAGTCTTCCAACCTTTTAACCATGAGTATGGGATCCTTCACATCCACAGGAAAGAATTTACCAAGACATAATTTCCAACACTCATAGTATTTCTCACTCGGATTTGAAGGAAAAAGAAGGTTACTTCCAGTATGAGTTTGGAAATATCCTGAAAGTGAAACTGAAATTAGAATATCCCAAAATACCCCACATGCCTTCTAAAAGGGGTGTGGTTTGATGGTGGTAGAATTCGTCCCTCAGCTCGCATTCGAAGAGTTAGAAATTCCTCTTCAGACTATGTCCCAGTTCACTGCTAAGAAAAAGTTCCACGTTGTGTTGCATCCTTTTTGGAGTCATCTGCACCTGTGGTTTTGATTTGAGAATTTCATCCTTTTGGATATTCTCGACAACAACTCAAACAAGCAATTAGTTGTAAACGTAGCATTACACAAATGTAAATTGGTACAAACCTATTTGAACATGCTATACTGAGATAATTGAACCAATTTGCACAACAATTTTGAATGGAGTAATGGTCCAACACATCTCATTGAAAGGCGAATGACCTATCTTTAATGTAAGTGTCACTTTGAATGGGGTGACAATCCAACGTGACTCATTGAAATATAACGTGTTATTTGAACGAGGATGACGACCCAATATGTCTCATTGAAAGGCAGACAACCAATATTGAATATAACATGTCACTTGAATGGGGGTGACGACCCAATGTGTCATTAAAAGGTGGACGACCAATCTTGAATGTAACATGCCACTTTGAACAAGGTGACAGCCCAACATGTCTCATTGAAATACGGACGGCCTATTTTGAATCTAATATGCTACTTTGAATGAAATGATGGTCCAACGTGTATCGTTGAAAGGCGGACGACCTATCTTGAATATAACATATCACTTCGAATGGTAACAAATAGTCCTCACCGATAAAAAGTGAGCAGACTTAGTCATCCTATCCACTATAATCCAAATAGAATCAAACTGGTTTTGAGTCCTCGAAAGACCGGTAACAAAATCCATATTTATTACTTCCTATTTCTACACAGGCAACTCAATTTTTTAAGACAACTCACCAGGCCTCAAATGTTCCACCTTTACATGTTGACACACCATGCACATAGCCACAAAATTACCCATATCCCTCTTCAAGTTCTTCTATCAATAGATCTCATAATACATCTTCGTCGAACCAGGATGAACCGAATAATGCGACTCATGAGCGTCGGCTAAAATTTTACCTTGCAACCCATCCACATCGGTAACAGACAACCTCTCTTGGTACCGTAAGATACCATGACCCAAATCTCAAAAGCCATCAGCTTCTGCTTACCCACAGCATCCTTGATTTGTATCAAGATAGGGTCCAACACTTGCTTCTCTTTTACCTCAGTACCAAGAAATGACTTCACAACCTCTTGCACAAATACACCATTGTCCACAATATCTAAGATACGCACTCCTAAATTAGCTAAAAGGTGAATATCCTTCACCAAGTCTCGCTTCTCTTCATCCATATGGGATAGACTCCCCATTTATAACCTGCTAAGAGTATTAGCAACCACGTTAACTTTCCCTGGGTGATAGTGGAAAATCATGTCATAATCCTTACAACTCAAGCCATCTCCTCTGGTTGAGATTCAACTCCTTCTAGGTGAATACATATTGCAGGCTCTTATGATCTGAATATCATCTATAAACACAATCACGAATAAGTCCAAGTATTCGTTTTAGGGATATCTTCCTCTCTAATCTTTAACGGATGATAACCCAACTGAAGGTAAATCTTAGAGAAATACTTAGCACCCTGAAGTCGGTCAAACAGGTCATCAATCCTAAGAAGAGAGTACTTATTCTTCACCGTTGCCTTATTCAACTAATGTAATCAATACACATCCAAAGAGATCCATCCTTTTTATTCATGAAAAGTATGGGAGTACCCTACGAAGGAACACTAGGGTGAATAAAACTCTTGTCAAGAAGATCCTGTAACTACTCCTTAAGTTCTTTCAACTCGATTAGAGCCATTCTATAAGGAAGGATAGAGATAGGACAAGTGTCCAAAAAAAGATTAAGCCCAAACTCAATTCCCCTATAGGGAGGGACAATAGGAAGATCATCAGGGAAGACCTTAGGAAATTCACTAACTACGGGAATGGATTATAAAAAAGGACCTTCCTCGTAATAATCTTTAACCCAGACTGGATAATAAAGACACGCCTTGGAAATCAATTTTTTGGACTCTAATATATGATATGAACCTTCCTTTAGTCACTAAGGAACTCCCTTCCCACTCAATAATCGACTCATTAGGGAATTTGAAAATGACCTTACGGGTCCGACAGTCTAAAGAGGCATAGTACGATTACAACCAATCCATCCCCAAGATAACATCAAAAGCTAACATGTCTAATTCGATCAGATCCACCAAAGTTTTCCCACCATCAACATATACTATGCAAACAGAAAAGGGATCTGAAATACACTCGGGGTAGAACCCAAAATGTACAGCCACAAATGAGGTCACATAAGAAAAAGTGAACCCTGGGTCAAGCAAAAAAATGCACATCATGAGAGAAGAGTTTCAACGTACTAGTGACGACATCAGGAGATGTCTCAGAATCCTGACGGGTGGTAAGAGCATAGAGATAGTTCCAATCAATGCCAGTACTAGAAGTGGCACCCTTTGGTGTAGGAGCTGATAAAGAAGTAACAGGAACCCTGTTCACCCCAGAAGCAACTCTAGAAGGGCAATCATGCTAAAAATAAACAATCTGACCATAACCAAAACACCTATTCCTCTTTTTCTCACACAAACCATGGTGCAACTAACCACTAAATCTGCAAGGAGGATATGATGGAGTTGAGTGGGCCCTATTGGCCTGCGATTGGGCACCCTGTCCCCTATAACCATCACCACTCTGAAAATGACGATCTCTGAACGGCTTCGACCCAAGTTACCCCACTTCTTCTTAGACCATTTCCTACCCCCTCTGCCACTCTACTGCAGACCTTTACCCTAATTTGAATATCGAAACTTCTTACTTTGCCTCTCCCCCTTCTCTTCTTTCTTCTTCTTTTTCTCCTCAACTTACTGCATATACACCACTAGTCAAGAGATATCCATATTTTTGTTTAACAAGATAGCCTTTCTCTCCAAATCAATTCACGAGAAAAACCAAAAGAAAATTTCCTCATTATAGACCTCATGCTAGACACTAGCTCAGGAGCATATCATGATAACTAGTGGAACTTCAAGGAATATTCCTTCATTGTCATCCAGCCTGGCTTTAGATTCACAAACTCCTCAGCTTTCGCTTCCCTCGACTCCTGAGGAAAGAAGCGATCAAGAAAAGCACTAAAGAAATCATCCCACAGAGCGGACTCAGCATCATCACCCTTGAGTCGCTCTCACTCTTCATACCATTGGTATGCTACATCCTTCAATTGATTAGCAGTGAATTCTACACCCTCAACCTTTGTAGAATTCTAACCTAGAAGCTCTTCTCCATCTCATCTATAAAAAATTGAGGATCCTTCTCAACCTTAGTACCAATGAAAGTTAGAGGGCTCAACTTTATAAACTGGCCTACTCTAGTGGCCTGTAATAAACTCCCAGTGAAACCCATCTACGTGACTCAGATGTCACCAAAAGAGTTCAACAATTATGGATCTGCGAACCTCAGCATTAGTAATATCTCCCTGAGGTGACAAGGTACCGATGTTACCAGCTAGGAGAGGATAGGGGAGACAAGTGGAACTCCACTGGGACAATCAGAAGCGGAGACCCTAGACCGAATATGTACCTTATAAGTTGGATGAGATCCGCCCACATTGTTCTCATGTGGGACAGATAAGTCTCCATGAGCTTCAAATCGTCTGGAAGGCATAATTTGAAATTAGAATAAACAGGAGTTAAGAAATTAAAGACTTTAGACTCTATAGCCCAAAAATAAGATAGGAAAAAAGAGAAATATTTCTAAATTCCTCGTAGCCTCTCTCTTATAAGTGTGACGTGCTATACATCTATAAAAAATAGTCTACTTGACACGGCTTTATGGACTCCTAATCGACCATGAACCTAGGCTCTGATACAAAATTTTTCACGATCTGAACCAGGGCCTGGCCGTGATGGATATCTCAAGTCCACCGAGGACGAGAGACCACCTCCTTTGGCCTAGATAACCAAATTGCAATACAACATAATAGCAGAACTCCAACATAAAATGAGATAGAATAATATGATTCAGACTCAAAGAAGTCTATAAGTTCAACAACTAATCCCATTTCCACAGTACTTTTCCAACAAATCCTCTAACAAAAAAAGATAAATTGGTCGAGACATGCCCCCGACCATAACTAAAAACAAATCTATGATAAAAAGTCAATACATAACTGAACCCAAAACAGGAAATGGTGTCTTCCAAAGGATGAAAGCTCACCACTTCTATTGACTCACGAGTTGTCACATGATCACCTGGTCACTATGCAGGAGGAGTAGAAGTATGGCTAATTTTTACATTGTGTGGGGATACAGTATCTAAAGACAGTAAGCAGTTAGAGCGCTAGCATGTAACTCAGGGATATAAGATAGAATAATGCCATGATCTACAGTTCAAAATCATTCAAATTCTATGCACATAATCAAATACATTTACATATATATGTATCACATGTCGGTGTAGGGAAAAAGGCTTAACATGCACTTTAAAACCTTAGCCTAGATTGTGTAGCTTAACCGTTATATAATAGTACCCATGGGCTATATGGGCCCCAGCTCATACCCACTGGTCGGGCCTTGGTGCATGTACCTCGAACCTCCCAATCATATACTAAGGTGACTTAAGAACCCGATCATGTAATGTAATATGGAGGACTCAAACCTCCCAATCATATAATAAGGTAGACTCAAACCACCTAGTCATGAGCTAGGAGACTCGAACCCTTAAACTATTTGGACACCTGAGTCAATAAACACGGTTTTCAGTATTGGTCCCTCAAAACCATCACTTTCACGGCCCAGCTACATAACCCTCTTTAAAGCCCCATTAAATCATTTATCACACATTCTTATTTATTGAACCATAATACAAATTTAGGCATACACTATTGGTATCTCATACCAACTACACTTGTAAGGTAACATCAACATGCCAAACTAATTATCTTCACTTGGGGAAATTCACAACCATTCCCTTGGTTTAACTATACATTAGCTTGGGGAATTACACAACTGTATAAGGTTCAATTCAAAATCATTATGCGTCATTAGCTTTTCACATTATGCAATAGTTCAAGGGTAGTCCAATGTACATACTTTTCATATTCAAAACCAATTTCATGATATGGGATTGAGGTCATTATCACTTCAATGTCAATATTCATAAATTGGGGAAATCATAATCCCTTAGTTTATTCACCATATCCATGCACCCCACAAGTTCAAAACCATGAATAAAGCATGAATAAACTTATGTAAACCATGGAAAACATTGTTCAAAAGAAAACATTCAAAACCCCTCAACCCATATTCCAATACCGATATCAAAACCACACGAATTGTAATTTAAAACACGTGCTTTTACAAAATAATAGTTAGAAAAGAGTAACATGCCTTAGACACACAAATATTTGTGAGCAATGGAGAATTTGGAACCTGAATGACGAATGTACGTTGTAACCCTTATACTTTCTTGGGGTTTGGAGTTTGAGAGTGAAATAATCGATGTTGTGCCATTAAAACTGATGGGAATATGCTTATGCAGTGTTTAAAAGTCGTCCCTAGGTGAAAGGATCACATTATGACTCATCCCAATTAAATAAAACAAAATAACTGCATTTTTACATAGGTCCATGGCGCGGACCATATCACATAATATGAATCGACTCATGAGGACTCAAATCTAAGATGCAGAAAGTAAGGATAGATGGATAGGATAATAAGGATAGAAAGATAGACATGAAATTGATATAAAAAGGGAAATCGAAGAATGTATCAAATCCTAAAACCTCCCTTAATGACTATCAATAGGCACCTAACTCTTACGATGACAGCAAAGGGGATTTAATCCACCTTACAACCAATGTTTCTAAGCAAGGTTCAACATATGCTTTTCCAAGCACTCAACACTCCCAAGGAGTCTCATGAATACATCATGTAAAAATTCATCATAAAAAAACTAATGAAATAAGCCTAACTACCAAGAATTTATAGTTTGGCTACATATTATATAATCAGGTCCCAAAAGTGACCCAAATGTAAGAAAAAATCCACTAGGGGATATTTCGACCCACTCTTGAAATGCTAGAGCGAATCAAAAGAAAATCCAAAGCACCTTGAGCGCATGACCTTTCCAAGGAGCTTTCGAGCCTCATTTTGCACTTCTT
This sequence comes from Capsicum annuum, assembly GCF_002878395.1. Taxonomy (NCBI): domain Eukaryota; kingdom Viridiplantae; phylum Streptophyta; class Magnoliopsida; order Solanales; family Solanaceae; genus Capsicum; species Capsicum annuum. The sequence goes on from NC_061117.1 coordinate 52,509,821, forward strand.
CGACCTCGCCAAAGTCCTTTGACCCTCATTAATGGTAATCTTCCTCCATGTGGCATCTTTTAAAAGAACTTAGGAGTTATCAAGCACCTCGAGCATCATACGTATCTTATTCAAAAGTCCAGAGGCAATTTGGCTTGTATCATCCTCCTCTTCTTGAAAAAGATTCGACCTCGAATCCAAACCTTGCAAACCAAAAGAAGGACAAACAAATACAACATCCTCATGGCATGAGGGTTAGGGTTAGCACAAATCATAGCATCATACCAAGGTTGCACACATTTAAGGTATAACCAAGGATCCCTTGTTTTGAACATTAGAAACTTATCAAAGAATGCACAAAAGGGTTGGCTATGGGTTTTATCTAGAGATAAGGAAATCACAAAGGTCATAATGGCATAAAATAGTTCAAAAGGTAAAACTACCTTCACCTTAGGAGCCATAAGACACAATTGTTTCTTTACCTCTTCAAAATACCACATCAAGAGTGGTGCTTCAATTGGATTTAAAGTCCATAAGACCCATATAGAATTTTCATTCAAACAAGTGGACCAACCAATAAGTTGCCTACCTCTACGTAAAACAAATCCAAGAATAGCATGGATATTATCATAAGCAAAGAGGTAGTATAGGAAGGAAGCAATTGTAAAAGCATCATCCAAGGTGATATTATCTATAAGAAGTCCATTTTGCTCAAAAGACATAGCACATAATGTACACAAGGATGGAATCAAAGCATTTAAGCACATATGACTCTTTTCTTTCAAACAACTTCCCAAAGAAAAGAAATTCATTAATGGGTCCATACCCTTAATAGTTTGTTTATCTCTATTAACAAAGGTAAGAATGCTCCCAAGAGCCCCACAAGATACTTTAAATTGTCCAATCCTGTGAAGATGACAAGAAGTCCTTAGCATCCGTGAGTTCTTCAACAAATGAATAATTAACTTGGCATCTACAAGTTGGAATTCACACAATTTAAGCACAAGTGTGTCAAGCAAGGATGCAAGTTTATAAGCAACACCCAAAGTATAAAATGACATATTTGTCCTCGGGTTCTTAAGAATGATACCGCCTTGGTGAAGGAGGTCATCAATTCTGCTCAAGTATTGAAGAAGGGTATCACCTAAATGGAATTCATCTAAAGTAGTTTCAAGAGAAGACTCTTTTCTTGACCTACAAGTAGTAGAACCTTGGTCAAGAATGGAAAAACATAATGGTGAACTCTCTTGGAGCCTTTCACTACTCCCCTTCTTTAGAAACCCGTCATCTTGGTTAGAGTTCTTTCCCTTACATAATATTGGTCCCTCAAGTGGATTGTGAATCCCCAAGAAAGACTTTCCATCATAGAAAAGTATACTAAAACCTCTATTCAAACTTTGCTTGTCATTTGGACCAATCAATAAGTTGGGTGTGCCAATAATCACCATATCAAAATTTGGTACCGGGGTTAAATAGAAAGAATGGCCATAGACATGGGTCTAGACAACACTCATTTTCTCTACTAGTTTCACCTAACTAAAAGATATACTCTACTCATTAGCATAAACAACATCAAAATTAAAGTGAGAGTAGAGAAAGGTATCACTCAAGTCATCTTCAACTAAGGAGCCCTCATGCACGTACTCACTATTAGATTCAAAATTATTACCATGAGTATTCTCAACAATAAGGTCACACAAAGTAGAAGAGGAATCAATTTCCAAACAATTGATACTCTCTCTTTCAATGGAGGAATCCTCAAGTGAACACATACCACCACTAATATCAAAAGGATTATTACTTAGGCCTTCACAAGAAGTAAGAAATTCATCCTTATAAATATCAAACAAGGGTGGGTGTCATAAAAAGGATCACATCCATAATCATTTTCTAAGGAACAATCACTTATTGGGTTTCTTAAAGATTCAAGCAAATCAAAGTTATCATCACCCAATTGATTATTCCTTTCCAAGACTTCACACTTCTTTCTCTTAAAAGTACTCTCATCTTTCAAGAAGAGATTTCAATTTTTAGGAGGAATGTTGTTATACCATAGTGGGTTGTCATATGGACTATAGCCCTCAAGATGAGCTATATCAACAATGTTATTCACACCACTAGGCAATTCACTAGGAGTGAGCTCATCATCTTCAAACAAGATATTGTTCTTAAGGAGAGAAGGATCTATCCATAGAAAGGATGTAGAACATGCAAGTCCATTCTCTAAAAGACCATTATCAAGTGTCAAAGATGTTTCAAGAACATGATCATCCCTATGAGCAAACAAGCATTAGGATCTTCACTAAAAGACAAGCTCAAAGGGTCACTCCCATTTTCTTAACCAGCATTCTCAATTTCATCACTTACTTGAGGTTCTCTAATCACATTACACACATCCTCAAGTGATGGACTAGTTTCACACACAAGTTAATCAACACAATTTCCATAAGATGATGTACTATCATCTAACACAATGGGTTCAACACTAGGTGGACACAAATTGATTTTACAAGAAAAGTCAATTCGGTCTTCAATAGGATCAACTAGGATACCTACACTCACAACATGTACATCATCATCAAGAGGTAAAGAATCACCAGACTCACATGTAGGTAAGATATTTATCACACTCAATGGTCTACTAGCCACCCAATCATTATTTTCATACACAAGAGTGTAAGAGTTAGCTATTTTACCTTGAAGTTCTTAAGCATATTTTTATTTACCTTGGTGTGAAGGTCCTCCACAAGATTTGGATTCAATTAAGATTTCCCTTGTCAAGTCTTCAAAGGGAATCTTCTCTTTTAGAACTTGTTCTCTTCCACATGCCATGTTGGTACCTACACACATGTCCTTATTAAAAGAAGGACTAACAATGTTAACTTCGGTTGGTGGCAACCCCCTCACTTCACTCCTAACAACCTCTCATTTTTCCTCTCTTAGGTTGCCACCTTGTATTCCCTTACTTCTCTCAATCTTTTGTCTCTCAATTTCTTTTGTGTTAGAGTAAGTGACCACATTGCCTTGAGATTTGGGAAGGGTAAGTGGAAAGAGATGGTTTCCCCATTGGTCTAATACAATTTGAGGCCAATTTTACATATTTGGAATATTATATTGTGCAAACCAATCGGTACCCAAGCATAAGTGTCCACATTCCAAGGGGATTATGTCACACCACACCTCCTCAAAGTACCCATCTCGAGTGAAGGAAAACTTCATGCTCTTGAAGACTCTATAGTCTTCCAAGACGTATGGGAAACGCTTGGATACTCGAGGTATCCCTAGACAATCAACCATAAAATGAGTTATGTAGTTTGCGTGAAACCAATCATCAAGTATAAGAACACATCCCGGAACTCCACAAATCTTTACCCATCTTGAACAAGGTTGTCTTCTTGGATCATTATTATAAAGCTTCGTATAACTTTTTGGCACATAGATTGGCCTCAAAAACTCTTACAAAGCACTCCAAGTTTGAGTAGGATTCCTTACAAGTTTACACCATTCTAAGGTCGAACCTTGAATGTACTTAAGGGCATATGTATCTTGTTCGACTTTGCTCATAGCATAATCCTCGAAGATCCTTTTGCATTGCGATTCCAAATCAAGGTAAACTTCGAGATCCCGTTCTCCTTTGAAGATAGATAGAGTGGGAAGACATTCACTCCTACTATACCCTCCATTCATACCTTGGTTCCCGCTTCCACATATTTGATCAGGGCTATATTCATAGCCCTCATAATCCCTATCTTTTTCGTAGCCATAACATTCTTCACCACAATCATAGTTTCCTATGTCGTAGTCAAAATCATATGACGATATCAAAGACCTGTTCCCCTTATATATCCTTGTACCTACAAAATGAACAAATAAGATTAGTAGTAAATCTCCTCACCAACACTCGTATGAACTCACCTTTGTGATCCTCACAATTGGGGCGGCGAATGTTGAAAGTTGTTTATACTCAGATGGACAATAAGGTGTCAATCTCTATTTTGTAGTTGGAGTGGATTCTTTATTGATCGACTCAAAGAAATAAAACTATTTAAGAACTTGAATCAAGAAATCATAAAGAATTGAAAAAGAGAAAATCTTGAAAGAAATTGGACGATGAAAGAAATAGAACTCAAGAACTAATCAATCAACTTAGTAGATGAATTACTAGTTGATTAGTAGTTTAGAAATCAAAAGAAGAGTTTAGGAACCAAAAATATAAAATTTAGGAATCAAACCTTGAGCAAAATGGAATCGGAAAGCTTAAGATGTGTTTGGAGACTTGATTTGCGTTGGAAGAGGTTGATCTGCGTTTGGGGACCTGATCTAGCAGGTTGGGCGCATCCCCAATGCACCTTGGACGCAACTAGATGTCCCTCTACTAGTTTGAATGTGTTTGGGCTGCTGCAGCAGTTCCAATGCAGGTCAAGGGCAGATGGGGCATAGATCAGCCCCCAACCCTCTTGAAATAGCATTTTTGCCCCTCTTTTGGTCGCCCTTTGTTCTTTCTTTTGGAATATACTTGGAATCCTTTGAAAATGCTTAAGTACAAACAATTTTACACACCTTTTCTTTCTTCTTGATGGATCAAACAACAAATGTTAGTTGAAAATTCTTCTTGAAGACAATAATTTCTTCAAGAACACGAACTTTTTCAACTTTTTCTCCTTAGCTCGGAATGAGTTGAAATTTCTAACCTAAGCACTTTTCAACAATATAAACTCATTCCAAACATTATTTTGCTCAAATTTTTCACCTAACACTTTAAATCTAGCAACACACCTTAAACTTCTTCTTTTCAAATTCAAGCTTCCAATGATTGTATAAGGCTCAATTTCACTCTGATTTACCTTGAATTTGATGTATGGACTCTAAGTGTTAGGGAATGAAAATCGAACACATGAAACACAAGAAAAACATAAAATCTAAGAGTCAAATTTTGACCTAAGACCAAAAACATGAATAGTAACCTTTTTTTGTGATTTTTGGCTTTTCGAGATGACTAGACTCAAGATTGACTTCATAGGAACGAAATCAAGCTCGGCTCAGCTACCAAATGATATGAATCGACTCACGAGGACTCGAATCTAATCTGCAAAAAAGTAAGAATAGATGGATAGGATGACGGAGATAGAAAGATAGACACGAAATTGATACCAAAAGGGAAATCGAAGGATGTATCAAATCCTAAAACCTCCCTTAATGACTATCAATAGGTACCTAACTCTTACGGTGACAGCAAAGGGGATTTGATCCGCCTTACAACCAATATTTCTAAGCAAGGTTTAACATATGCTTTTCCAAGCACTCAATACTCCCAAGGAGTCTCATGAATACATCATGTAAAAATTCAACATAAAAAAAACTAAGGAAATAAGCCTAACTACCAAACATTTATAGTTTGGCTATATATTACATAATTAGGGCTCAAAAGTGACGCAAATGTAAGAAAAGACTCACTAGGGGTTGTTTTAACCCACTCTTGAAATGCTAGAGCAAATCAAAAGCGGATCCAAAGCGCCTTGAGCGTATGACCCCGATTTTGCACTCCTTCGACCTCGCCAAAGTCCTTTGATCCTCCTTAATGGTAATCTTCCTCCATGTGGCATCTTTTAAAAGAACTAAGTAGTCATCAAGCACCTCAAGCATCATGTGTATCTCATATAAAGGTCCGAAGGTAATTTGGCTTGTATCATCGCGGAGACTAACCTCCGTGCCGTGGAGACTAGCCTCCATTTCACGGAGGCTATCGCAGAAGCTAACCTTCGTGGCACGTCGATATCGCGGAGGCTTAGTGCCTCCGTGACCCGAATCCTGTTCGAAAATTCTGAAACTCCCCCGAGATACCCCTTTAACATACTTAAGTACAATTTAAGTCAAAAATTGATGTTTCGAACACAGAGAGGCCAAAAATAAAAATGCTCTAAATTTGAAGGTGTTACATGAAGGAATGTCAAATAGTATAGAATCCAATGGAAGTAGTATGATCAAATCTCTTTATATTGACAGCATTTGTCTGAAAATTTCATAATCGCTATAATGAGGTATTATTATGTGTATACTGGCATTTGACGTCTATGTCTCATTTAGCTTATTATTAATAAAAGTACTGAAAATTATCTTTTTATACTTTTTGTGCTATAAATGGAAAATAAAATACTTAATTCAAAAGCTCAATTGATTTTCATATTTCATTAATTAAAAATTGAAAAGGCTAATATTTCACTAATAAATTCATAACTAGTTGTACTGTACTGACAAAGAATTGAATTATCACTAACAAAAAAAATGAGAAGGGAAGCCTTAAAAAAACTGATAAAGTTGTTCTTATGTGATCAAGAAATCACGGGTTCAAGCCTTAGAAACAGACCCTTGCAGAAATATAAAATGAAATTGCGTAAAATAGATCCTTATAATCAGGTCCTTTCCTGGACCCTGCGCCTAGCGGGAGATTAGTGCACCGGGTTGTCTTCTTTAAAAGAAATTGAATAATTTTGTGATCAATTTAACGTCATTCTCTGCAGTTTAATGATTTTATGTACCGAGAATAAATGTATTTGTTAACTAATTTAATCAACATAATAGACTTCTTACGTATGAGTTGTGATTATAACTAAAATTTGAGTATGATTATTATATAGTGATAATTTTACAAAGATCGTACTACTATAGCGTTTGTCATAGTTGTTATAGGTAGAATATTATTATAGAGTAAAAATATGAAAAACCAATTTTGTTGAGCAAACGAAGGCATTCTGACAGCAAGTCAATTCGGCCAGCTTTCAGAAGAAATTCTAGATGCACATCACGTAGGTCTCCTTCTGAAGCTGACAAAAGAACCCTCGTGTAAGCTGCCATTACACAATAATACTAGTCAAATGCTTCATATAGTCTTTTTAAGCTTTAACGCAACAGACACAACTTTATCTTAATCTTAACCTTAGGTCCACCAAACCAAGCACCCGAAATTGGAAAATTTTGGTGGTGCGGTCTCTTGCCTGCTGTTGGTGGAATGACCGGAGAACTGTAATCGTAAAAAGAACCTAGGTGCTTAGGCTTTGTCGCAAGATTAAAATAAATAGATATTTCAGTATTAGCTGTCCGTCCAAACTTCACCATCTGAGCCTGTAATAGAGCAAGCTTATACAGGAATAGTCGCTCAAAGAATCTCATAGCCTTAAATATCAAGGTTACATATGAATCGTGGATGGTTACGGTTTTACAATCAACTAGTACACCCGTGGCAATTAGAGCAAGGTGCCTGGACATCACTTACCTCATTAAACATGTTATATTGTACAGCTATATGCCTCCTAAGAGCAGTATTTGAACACCTTCTATGAGAACTTCATGATGAATATTGTGAGGACAACCGTCAAGTAATACAGGTTACAGGTTCCAGTCAGTAAGCAGTTCGGACAAGCATCAGCCTTGTGTAAATGAATGTGAAGATGTAACACACACTGGAGCAAACACCAACAGTTAGCACTCCTCATATTCTGGCCCACTATTAAATTTATCGGCCTCTAAGAGCAGCTAATCGGGCAGTCAAATCATCATAATCTGGTAGTTTTGGATGCACATGACATGCCTGATTGTCTGGCTGAAATGAATTGGCACGAGAGAATACCCTTGTCGCCTTTGACGGAGTAGCCTGGTCATGTGGGAGGGAAATTGATCTTTTGGGGAAAGGAACAATAACTGAATCCATTTCATCCTGAAATCTGTTGGTTTCATTATTTGAGAATTTACCAGTATCAGGAGTTGTCAGATGTAAAAGATGAGCTTGTGGCTTTTTTCTCAGGTTTTCCACATCACATTTAGATGGTTTTTTGCTGTAATGCAGCAATAATTTATCTATCATTCTTTCCTCTTCATCTTTTTGATGGCGTTCATCCTCAAACAAAATCTGCAAGCCTTTCCTTGAATGTTCACTTCGCCGATTTCTTGAACTTTTCTCGACTGCTCTGGCATCTTCAGACTTCCCGTCTTCGCTGTGATTTGTCGAAGATTTATGGTGCTTTCTCCTGACAGATCTTGGTTTGGGCAAGATCACATCCTTGTGAGAGAATTCTTTATCGTGACCATGACTATTTGTTCTAGTGGCTTTAATAGTTTGAGCCTCATGATCAGAAAGGCCTGATTCTCTATTGACCTTAATTGTTTCAACTCTATTGTGTGGACAGAAACTTCTGAAATGGCCATCTAATTCAGAAGCAGACTGCTTAGAACCTTTACGGGCTCTTTCTTTGCTATTGTTTGGCCTTACATAGGGAGGAAGGATGGCTTTCTCTTTGGACTTGATGTATGGTGGAGGAAGCGCAAAGTTGGCATAGGATGTCATTAACCTATTTCCATCTTCCTTCTGAACCATTCTTGTTGAGTCAACAGTATTCTTTTCAATGGACATGTCCCAAGCAGAAGAGACGTCTTCGTTCCTGAAAAGGAGTCCCCTACAAGGAGCAGTCTTTGATCTTGCACAAGATAGAGGGTCCTGTGCTCTTCCAGTGAGAATTTGACCATGATTTTCATTTTGTCTAGTGAATTTATGATCAAAACCTTTTAGCCTCTCTCTATGTGATGAGCTGCCTGATTTTGCTATCCTTGTTGAGTTATCATCTTTCTCCAGTACTATTTTGTTTCTTATCCTTGCCTGTTCCTCCTCCTTGTCAAACAAGATAGCATGTTTTTGCCCCATTGAACAGCTTGTTTCCTGCTTTGTAAGATGTTTATTTCCATCCTTCCTTGATTCTTTCCTTTCAAAGGAATGAAGATCCTGCTGCTCTTTCATAAAGAAAATATCCTCTCTGCCATTCTGTATATGATGTTCCTCATTCAAACCTTTGTGCCTTTCACCAAGTGCAATATCAAGTTTATCAGCATTTGAACCACCATCCTTGCCATTTGGTAGAATGTGGTTGCCAGCAGAAGCATGTGAAGGTCCAGTCCAGTTTGGTTGGGCCTACAATAATTAAGCCATGGACAATGGTCAAACTTCACTTGTATCTATATTTGGGAAAAGCTATATCTCCTTTCCCCAGATAGTTGCGGTTGAAAGAAGCAGCAAATTATGATAGTTAGCGGAGAGGAAGGATGACCATTCATTTGGAGGCAAACACTAACATCATTACATCTTTTAGCGCCAAAATAATTTCAGTTTTGAACTAAATTTATGTACCTGTACAAGTGCCATCCTCTTTTGGAATCCCAAGAAGTCCCACCTTATGGAAAACTCTACCGCAATATCTTGCAACAATTGAATTCTCTGCTCCACTGCAGGGGGGCTTGAAGATAATTTCTCGACAAACTAATAGCACTGAAGAAAATCAGATATAAAAGAGAGAGAAAAGATGTACAGGACATTGTATAATAAGCAAAATACCTTCTGGTTAACAAAACATTCTAAAGAGTTCCCGTATCTCTCCTGAAATAAATCCCTTAGCTCTCGTAATTCTGGAAAATCGGAGAATCTTGCTGCAGCAAACATCAACGATGCCACAGATTCTCTGCAGTTCTCAGGACAATCCCTGGATATAGACAGCATGTGTCACAATTATTATCCAAGTTCATACCATCATACCTGGGAAACAATGCTTTTGTGAAGTATCCTACATCAGTCTGAGGAAAAGGATTGATGTCTCATTACATGATCTTTGGCATCCTCACCTCAAGTGCCAACTTTTGCAGTTGAAAATGATAGCATCCTAGGAAGCTCAACAACTATATTCAAGGACAGGGATGAAATTCTGGAATCTCCAAGAAGGTCATTAGCAAGATTTTAAGCCAAATAGTTGCAAAACAAGGTCGTTGGACTTCAAGTGCAAATAAAGAAACTGTTAATTTCGGAGGAAGAACTCGAGGCGAAAGGATATGAATTGGCTAGGTGTTGTAATTATTTTACGGACCAAATTAAAGCCTAAGAATCGGTGGATTGGAGTCCAAGAATCAGCAGCAACAACAACAATATACCCAGCGTAATCCCACAAGTGGGTTGTGAGGAGGGCGATGTGTACACAGGCTTAACCCTACCTTGTGAAGGTAAAGATTTCTGATAGATGCTCATCTCAAGTAAAACACATACGATACAAGTATGCAAAGCAAATACAATACCGAATAAGTCATGCTGAAAATAATGAAGAAGAAACAGTAGCATGCCCAAAAAGATATACAATAATTGAAGCAAATGCAACATCAAGTAATACTAAAATTAAAGGATAAAATAGTACAAGTATTAACAATCATATTATACTAAAAGCGGGAAGCTCCAAGTGTAAAGTTGGATTACCATTTTGTCCCCAAAAGTAAAATCAAACCTTCATTTAAATAATTTTTTTAACATTAGAAAATATAATATAACACTTCAGCCCCTCAAAATTCAATTAATCCACATATTACTTTAATGCTTCCCAAAACCATTTCCTGCCATAATTATATTTGTTTCTTTCACCTGTTAAATGATTCCTTCACTACTCCATGCTTTGAGGAACACAAATGTTTGGTGAGGATGCAGGAAGACATTGTGTATCAACAATCTAATTCTCGTACTCTTCAAAAATGTTGCCGCACCCATGTCGGATCCTCCAAAAATGCACTATTTTTGAAGGATCCGACACACACACGATGACATCTTTTAGGAGTCTGAGCAACATAGCCAACAATTAATTATGGTCAGGTCATAAGTGCTAGATGGGCATACTTCAATTTGTAGCAAAAGTTCAACAAAGGTCACTAATGGCAATGTAAACAAAATTTAACTAAGAAACGACGCCTGGAGCTGACACCAACAAAACTAATCCTGTCTTTTAATTTCAGAAAAGCAAATAGAAAAAACAAACACCTCAGAAATAGACTTCGATCAATAACCTCCCTTCAAATCATTAACCACGTCATATGGTATGGGGTAACGGTATCAAGAGTAGCACCTTCAACCATGAAACCTGGTTTGGGTCCATGTGGTTGCCTTTTTGTGCTGATGACTTCTCCTCTAGCCTTGGCATCAGCCTTTAGTTGATCATTCTTCCTAATCCTTTCTTTGAATTCTTCGGTGCATCGAGACAGCTGAACATGCTCAATTCTCACATGGATCCTCTTTCTTATGATTTTTTCACGAACATGCTTGTTAACTTCGACACCGATGACGCGTTTAGTAGCATTTCAAACATGACCAGTATGAGGCATTACTTTGTGAACAACATCATTCAACTTGATATCAACATAAACACCGATTTTAAAAATCCTCAAGTAGGTTGAAAGTGATATAGTTCCTTTCATTCTGAAGGCACAAGAGAATGAATCTCTTGTACGTGAATGTAATCCATGACCGGCCGGCATTTTCTTCTTCTTCTCTCGGGGAAGGAGCTTTGTGGAACGAGAGAGAGGAACTGAAACCCTGGCGTGCCATTTGGTTAAGTGGAGCTTGGTAGGGTAGATTTGGATTTTGTGGTCTTTGGTAGTGTGGTATTTCGATTTGGGGTACTTGATAAGGTGGATAGTAGGGTGGGTTGAGGCCTTGTGGGTTCAACCCTTGTGGCATTTGGTAGTTTGAAACTTGATTTGGTGGTGTTTGATAGGGTGGAGTGAGAATGTGCAGAGCTTGGGGTGGATTTTGGGGGGTGTGTTATTGAATTGTAGTGGTCGAGCTACATGATGTGGAGTTTGGTCGATAATAGTAGTGGGCAAGGGAGCACTTACTTGTGGGGAGGGTAGAGCATGTGGTGGAGAGTTCTAGGAAAGATGGTAGCCGAAGTTTCTTGGGCTTGTCCACTTGAGGAAGCTTGGAGATGGAGATCGTTTTAGGGAGTGGCATTGGAAGAATTAAGATTCCCTTCCTATCTCTCCACCCTTCCGTCCATAGTTGATATTTTCTCCTCAACACCCGACATCCTTTCATTCATAGAATCCATACCGCGTTGCATTCCCATGATAGCTTCCAAAAGAGTATCAAGATTGGTCCCGCTTGGGATAGGGTTGGATCTCGTCTCCCAGTGTCATGGTACCTATCAACAAGACACTTAACACAACTCACAAACAAGGTTAGCATTGGTGAAATCAACTCTCACAATACAAGTGTTTGGATTGGCTCACAATTAGCTCAACTTGTTGGTCTTGATTGCTTGTGTGTTGGTATATGAGATGTCAACTTGCTACTCTTGGATAGAATGGATTCTAGCTAAGAGAAGAACGGATGACTTGATTAGGAAGTAAAGAACTTGAATTCAAAAGTTAAACTAAGAACAACAGAAGATAAAAAGAAAAAGAAAAGCATAGAGAAATAAGACATGAAAGAAGAACAGACAAGAACTAATTAAACAACTAAGTAGATCAAGTTTTTAGTTGTTAATTAGTGTCAAGAATCAAGAAATGAAAGGAGGAATTAGGGATAAATTTAATGGATTGAACCTGAGAAGGGGAGGCTTGGAGTAACTGGTAAAGTTGCTACCATGTGACCAGGAGGTCACGGGTTCAAGTCTTGGAAACAGCCTCTGGCAGAAATGCAAAGTAAGGCTGCATACAATACACCCTTGTGGTGGGGCTCTTCCTCGGACACCGCGCATAGCGGTAGCTTTAGTGCACCGGGCTGCCCTTTAGAACCTGAGTAGATTAAGTTTTTTTGAAGATCGAAATGTGTTTGAAAGAGTGCGAGGTGCGTTGGAAATGTGTTGGGCAGCCTTGGCACACCTTAGGCGCAAGCCACACGCGGAAGGGACTGCCTTGGTCTGCTTTACCAGGTCCAGCGCACCCTTGGCGCAGGCTGGACACAGGAGGATGGCTGCTCACTTGTCTGACCTGTGTTTGGGATGCTGCAGCAGGTCAGCCACATATCCAGTGAAGGTCAGGCGCACTTCACCCACCCAAGCAGCTTGTAAGTTGTACCGGGCGTACTTTCAATGGTCCCCCTTTGTCCTCTCTTTAGGAATATAATATCCCTTAGGATCTTCAAAAGGTGTTTTATACCCATACTTTTTCACACCTTTTTCTTCGCTTTTGAGGATCAAACAACCACTTTTTGAAGAAAATTCAATATGAAGATTTGAATCTCTTCAAGAACACTAGGAACACAAAAATCTCTAACTCTTCAACCCTTGCTCGGAATGCGATGAAATTTTGAATCTAAGCTCATTTCCATTTCTAATCACATTCCAAACATTATTATGCTCAAATTCTTAATCAAAAGCTTCAGATTTTAACACCCACTTCCTCAAACTCGAGCTTCTCAACAATGGTAAATTCTCTGATTTAGCTCCTATTAAGCTCAAATTCGAGATTTACACTCTAATAGTGTTAGGGGAACAAGAATCTACCACTAAAAACACAAGAAAACAACAAAATCAAAGAGATACAATATTTGACCTAAGGTCAAAAACGTGAATAATGAATTTTTTTGTGATTTTTTTAATTTTTCAACACAAATAGACCCAAGATTGACTTCGTGGGAACAAATCAAGCTCGTCTCTGATACCAAATGATACGAGAAGAAAACTACGAAAATGAAAACAACACGAAAATAAAAGAAAACACTAAATAGGAAAACACAAAACAAGGAAAGTAAAGGATAGATAGACTGACACAAAATGATAAAGAGAGGACAACCAAAGGATATGTTAAACTCAAAGACCTTCCTATCGAATTATCACAAACACCAACCTCTTACGTAGACCTCCAGGGAATGGAATCCCGAGCAACCCATGTTTCTTACAATCAATAAAGCTCCCAACAAGCTTCAATAAAACACTCTCAAGTGTGTACATTCACTCAAAATCATCTCCTAAGAAAATGAAGAGAGTCCTAGCTATTTATAAGCCAAGGCCATTTATTACAATTGGACCTAAAAGTGAACCTAAATGCTAATTGGGCCCAAAAGTGACCCAAAAGCAAAAACTCAGCATAAAGCATCCTTCATTCTTTCATTCTTCTCATAGTGGATCACAATATTCCTCTTCATCCCTAAAGCTTTGCCATAAGGCGCTTTGACTTGTATCATGTTAGAACCATCTCAACTTCGCTTCCTCATCTTGTCCACCATGGAAGTCACCCCATTTTTTTCTCGGATATCTTCGTTCCTGAACCTATCACTCCTCGAATGTCTATACATTCATCTCAACATCCTCATTTCTGCAACTCACGTCTTTTGGACATGCAAATTCTTGACCAATACACACTTCACCGCAAACAACATAGGTGGTCTGAGCACCAATTTATATAACCTTTAAGATTTGGTGGAAAATTTTTATCACATAAGACACTGGACGCAAGCTCTCATTTCATTTACCCTACTCCAATACGATGTGTAGCACCATCATCAATCTCCCAATTCCCTTGGATTATTGACCCCAGATACTTAAAATTAAATTCTTTTCTTGGGGATGACTTGTGTTTCAATCCATACTTCCATATCCGCCACGTGAGTTACTTCACTAAACTCACACTCTAGGTATTCTTGTTCAACCTAAACCCCTTAGACTTCAGAGTCTATCTCCGAACCTCCAACCCATC